>NC_092239.1:36712686-36732686 GCF_036320965.1 Panulirus ornatus | reverse complement strand
GTGATCAACTGATCCATCTCTCAGCTCGGTTTCAGCTCGGCTGGTTTCATCCAAAATCGCTTAAAATCTCATTACGGAGTAGAGACGCTTGTCTCATGAAATTTCCACCTCTTGACTTGCTGTTTATTCATTCATTTGTCACTCGCAAGTTTCCCTTCTCATCGCCTTGCCATCCATAGCGGCGACTCTCCAGCCTTCCAGCGTTGGAAGCTGCTAACCACCACCCTCTACCAGCCACGAGGTAACCGCTGATTACCTTCGCATTTGCCACAGTTCCATATCTCAGTAGCCGCTGCTGCTGCTGCCTACCTCACTCCTTTTATTCACTGCTTTGTCCACCCAACTATCCAAGACTCTGCGATTCTCTCTTCGTCGCATGGCCTCACACACCCTCTCTCTCTCTCTCTCTCTCTCTCTCTCTCTCTCTCTCTCTCTCTCTCTCTCTCTCTCTCTCTCTCTCTCTTGTTGCCCACTCCTTCCCCGCTTTAGCCTCTCTCTCTCTCTCTCTCTCTCTCTCTCTCTCTCTCTCTCTCTCTCTCTCTCTGTCTTTGTTGCCCTCTCCTTCCCCGCCTCAGCACCTTGCCGATGACTCCCCTGCAAACTTCTGCCTCCTCGTCTGCCTTATCTCAGCGAAGAACCTTTGACACACGGCTCTCGAGCTGAGACAAAAAGGAAGTAGCTGATGATAATTTGTAGTGTGTGTGTGTGTGTGTGTGTGTGTGTGTGTGTGTGTGTGTTATACTTCTTATCTCTTTCTATCTTTCTTTCATCTGTGCAACACTATCGAAGCTGGAGCTTCTACTAGTTTCTTATAGTCCCTTGGTAGCATTGGTTTCTAACTTCAGTATGCATACATGATCTAGTCCAAAAGGATTTTGTACCCACTTACAAGCGCCCGTCGCCAAATTTGATATAATTTGGCGCGAGTTAAATATGGACTCTTAAAACACTCTATCTTCTATGCTTCACTCACTCTTCCCTGAAGTCTACAAGCATTTTAACATTCTACAACTATTCCGGTTCGCGCCGTGAGGCCATAACATTCTTTCATATTCAAATTGGGGTCATTTACTTAGGGAGCTAAAACGTTCACAACAAAGAATGGCTTGAAAAGCCTCCAACATGGGTAACGGCTTGGGGGGTGGGTGATGGCTCGAGGGACATTTTTAAAAAATTTGTAATAATTTGGAAATATTTTGATCAGCCCCCGCGAACTTATATTCCAGTGTATCGTAGCCACTCTTCCTACTTTCTGAATTTGATTTTCATCTCATCATCTTCGCAATGCTATGTAAATTCACTCCCCAGTTGGGTCTGGCCGCTCAAGAGAGGCAGGAGAGAGAGAGAGAGAGAGAGAGAGAGAGAGAGAGAGAGAGAGAGAGAGAGAGAGAGAGAGAGAGAGTCATGGAGGTTGTATGTGGATAATACTGTGATGTGAACTTGCTTAGTGAATGAATTAAGTTGTACAAGTGACTGTTTGCAAGGCAAACGTGTTGACATGAAAGGCAAACAAAAGCAAAAAAGCTCCCTTGTTCGACAAACTGTAATCTTAATATATTATAAGCATTAACTATGAAAATTAGGGACCATGAATGAATATAGATACCTACAGAGATAATCAGTCAAGTTGATGAATGGGATTGAAAAGTAAATGACTTACGAACAACTGAAAAGAAGAGGAACTTCAAGTGTTTTGTGAAGAACTTCGATGTATACGTAAAGTTTGGAGAGTGTAAGAGCCTGCGAGAAGGATTATTTGTCCTCGATTTTTGTGTAAGTTTGCGAAATCTAGAACCCAAAGTTTCCCCCCGTTACAGATAAGTAAACTATCAGAGCAGTGAAAGGCGATATCATAAGCTTGTATATTCGGCATGAGAACAGGCAAGGTGGGAGAATGAGAATGTGAGGAATATATACATAAGGGACGGTGAGGTCGTTGAAGATTGTCGTGTGAATAATGAATGGTGCGATGACGTGAAGAATGTGTGGAGTGTAATAGGTTCGTAAAATGAAAATGTATTTCAACTCGCATGTGAAGATGGAAGTAAATAGACTATACAACAGATGGACGGATGCATTAGTTGAGCTGTTAGGGTATATAAAGATATGTCAGAATATGCTCGTCAAGTAATAACTGAAATAACGATATTCAGTAGAGACAGATTGAGGCTGAGGTCAATAAAGGGAGGAGACATGCACCCCATTTCGATAAGCTGAGTTTGTGTGCATGAACTGCCGACACATGCAGAGGTCCGGATCACTGTGCTTTGCCCAACATGATCTGTGAATTGACAAAGGTCCTTGTCATCATCATCATATATTTCTCATGATCAGTCTTTAGCTTATTTAGCTGTCAATTTGAAATGTTTACTTATTAGATGATTTCTTTTAACCTTTTATATATGTTCTATCCCGTATAGGAGAAAGCCCACCAATGCCAAGCCTAAGAATACGAAGTTAAAGTTAGGCTGAAAAAACTAGAGGAACTTCTTCTTTCAGAACAGGTGGCCAATAAGGAATCTTTTAAGCCTCGAAGATTATGAGATATGGCCCAATGAGTCGTTAACACACGACTACTTGTGATGCAAATGGCATGTCCAGATTTTCATAATACCGCTTTTCATTACGCAGCTAAGTGCCCCACTGCAAAATCCGCCCTGTAAGAATGTCTTGACCCTGATGATTAGCCTAGCAGAAACTTGCGCAACAAATTTTGAGATAGGCGCCGGTTCTCTCTGCCACAGTTTTCTTTCGTTGCGTATCTCTGGCATCAGAGTGACGGGAATAATACCTTGGACCTTGATTTCTTGAAGATTATGAGCTAGTAATTGATAAGAACATATCATTATGCAAGACAGTGTCAGATATTAGCATGCACGCCTTGATTTCTTATAAGCTTTTACTCGAGAGGTGGTAGAATGGCTTGGGCAAGATATGAGTACGATTACTCAAAGAACACATCGAGAGAGGCTACTCCCTGCTATACAGTGGCGTGCCTGCTTGATCTGATGTATTCTACAACTTCTTACGTACACTTGTCTGTCTCCAGTCAGCCAGTGCATTGTTCCTATCTGGTTGAAATTATAGCCCAGAGCAAGATTAATCTTGTCAAGGTGTATCTTGCTCAACAGCATTGTTCGACCTTGAAGTGATACACACACTGTATCATCTCACATACGTTACTCCACCTCCACATAGCCAGTGGCTTTCCTCCCATTAGGTAGAATTATAGCGAAAATTACACGACCATGTTATCCCCTCATTTGTGTGTGAGAGATCTGAGAGAAAATCACTTACGATTCATGAACATAGATATTGTGCATCATTGTACTATCAATAATTTTGACCCCTACCCCTTCTGCTTTCCTACTGTACATTGGTCTTTTGATGAAAGTCATTATTTCCCCCCTTTTTTTTTTGCTTATTAATAGAATAGCTCATCAGAAATTCTCTCTTCAATCGTTTTCAGTGGGTGTACTGTATTCCTTTTTCTGTGTATTAAAGAATTGAAAATGTAAATAAAACGAAAATAATATGGGTGCAGTACCTAGATATTCTAAGGCAAACATTGCGAGGATTTTTTCGTTATCAGTGTTCGACAGAAAATTGATTTTTATCATTTAAAAAAAAGGCCTTAGAAGTTTTTCAAATTGTGTTTCTGTAAGCTATTATCCAGCAAATGCGACATCAGCAACGAAGCAATTATCCTAAGCATGCAATCCATTATGCTAACGCATCGGTTCGATATAGTGTAATGCTGTCTTTAAGCTTAAACAGCGGCTGTTTGTGATAATTTCCTGCTTCGTCATCACCGAGTGTATATAGCCAATCGAGCGTGGGTCGAATTATCATAGTTATCGATCGGCTGTATTCCCGTTTTCGCTGGTGCTTCGTCGAGTGTCCAATAATGTTTTTTTTGTTTATGCTCTAAATTCGCATTATTTTAGTATATTCGTAACCAGACACCAAAATACATTCTCTTCGCGTCTTTCCAGGGATTAGGTAAACGACTTGGATTCCCTAGGGCGGTAAGAATGAACGCAAGCTTCACCTTAAAGTGAATGTCTAAAACTGGGAAAAGGCATTTTGTTCACATCCTGCGTGAGCGAAGTTGTCCTACGAGTCCATTTCGTCAGGATATCATATACATGTGTATTTTTCCTATGTAATTATACACGTCCTTTTGATTACAGTTGACGGGAGATTATACCCTGCCTCGTAATACAGGCGTTGCTTTTTTGCTGCTCATGCCATAACCAGCTCAGTGTAATTGATATGAAATGGACTTTTTTTTGAGAATGATTTTGTTCTGTATTGTGGAGAATTTATCTGTAGTCGATTTACCACTCGTCTGTCGGGTCTCATGAGCAAGATTTACACGTAGACTTTTAAAGACCTTGAATACTGTAGACGTGAGAACAGTGAGCTGATTATTCGAAAGGTTTGAACAGCGTACTTTCTGTAGATGGGCTACACCAAGACGTGCTTCATGAAGGAAGGAAGGAGTTGGAGTTTAAGACGTAAACAATATTCGTAGGCGTGCGAGGGTCGAAGATGTAGCTTAGTCACAAGCTCAGGGGCACATTTCTCTTATGGGCTATAGGAGTTGTGTATTCTGAGCTGCTCTTTTGAAGCTGGGAAAGTCCTCTGTAGACTCTACGTGAGATGGATGTACGATAGGGCGTAGGTTCGGTTGGGATAGATAGGGGTGGAAGACCACATACATCATATCCATATGGATATTCAGTATGAATTCGCCGATGGTAAGAACCGTGTTGGTTACCGTTCGTTCCCGGTGACAGATTCACGGGCCTCCCAAAGTCGAGCGAAGAAGGTTCGAATCTTAGGTTGCGGCAGTCGGTCCATAGTCAACCCAGCTGTTCATCCAACCCTAGGGTTAGGTCGATAGAATTGGTACGTACCTGTCTCACGCTGAGGTATGAAATGGCACTGATTATGGCCTCACACACCCTTGCCGTCTTAACTAGATCGAAAAATCGTTATTTCGGCTTTCACTGCAAAGCCTCGCTTTACCTAATTACTCTCAAGATATGTGTATGAATTTAACACCAATTCTAGCATTGCCTTATTGTCACTCGTCTCTAGACTCTCATTTGATGGAAGAAAATCCCATGCCATTATACCGATGATTCGTCAGTCAGAACCCATTTGCTGTACAAGGTCGGCTGAACTCCAGGCTTATCGACCCAGATCGCTCGCGCGGGTCGAGGTCGGTCTGGGGTATGAAGCAGCAGCAGCAGCGAAATATCCTATCGTGCGTCGTTCGGGCTTTGTCCATTTTATAACGAACGATAAATTGCATATGGAGTGCCACGGAACACACATGTAAAGTTGTAATATGTATACTTTACTGCGCCATCCCCAGCATCTGGTAACGAATGGGCGTGGTTTTTTTTTTATGTTTTATGAAGGTTGGTTTTTATATGATAGTTTATGTGTCTGTGCTTACATTATATACTGCCATGCTCTTCATTCACCGGCCTCTGAGGGATGAGACAGGTTGTCATTTTGATTTGTTAGTGCGTAAATGAATTAATTGGTTAACATCATTCAAAGGTCAGTGGACCAGAATTTGCGTCATAAGAGAGAGTACTAAAACGTTAACTCCCTTTTTCTCTCATTTAGTGTGGCGACGTAGTTTTCCGAGGCAGCATTGAATGTAACCACGCGAAACTATCATGACTGAAACATATAGATATATAGAGAGGTATAGAAAAAGAATATATATATATATATTCACATATCCTGCAGGGAGAGATAGCTTAGGGTGGGAAAAAATATGAGGACGACATTTTTACTGTAAGTTTTGAATAGAAAAAAAGGCTATTTGGTTGATAAAAAGGTGCAAGGTTGTTAAAATTTATCTGATCTTTACATGAAAGGAATGATGATAATACTGATTTCCAAATATACATCAATAATAAGTACTCAAGATCAAAAGGAGAATTTGTTCCTCTTTAGAAAAAAAAAAAAAGGCAGAAAAATAAAAGTTCTACTGAAAATCATTACCTTCTTTTGAGGTAAAATGTAAAGTGAAATGGTGACAAAACTTTGGCTCTAATGTCACCTGGTGTGTGGGCTGCTGGCCGTATAGTGTTCGTGTGATAGTGACGGCTCTATATAAGGCCAGGCAGCGGAGGCGAGGAGGGGAAAGTGGAAAAGGTGAGAGGGGGAGAGAGAGGGAGAGAGAGGGATAGAGGTGAGTGGCGACTAAAAGACGAAAAATAATAGGATTAAGGAAGAATAAAACGATGGAAAAGACTGATTTGTAAGGAGACGGATGGAAGAGAGTTGATAGGTGTGTGTGTGTGTGTGTGTGTGTGTGTGTGTGTGTGTGTGTGTGTGTGTGTGAGTAGACGTTCCTGTTTTCAGGAATGGGGACGTCCCTAGATGGCTGTGTGGCACAGGCGTTATCTGGCAAGGCTGCGGTTCCGCTGGCGGTGGCGCCTCCTCCTCCTCCTCCGTGCTCCGATCTATCGCCTTTATCCTTTAACTGTCATGTTCTGCCGCAAGGAGGAGGTGCATCTGCACAATTCACAGGGCTGCTGCCTCTCCCAGGTCGCCCTCACCTTTCAGCGCCGCTCCCTCGCTGTGTGACCTTCCTGGGTACGTGTGGTTTGGCATTTCTCGCCTCCTTAGCCTACATCCAGGAAAATAGTCTCCCCAGATAGATAGGTAGATAGATAGATATATAGAAGAGAGAGAGAGAGATAGATAGAGAGAGAGAGAGAGAGAGAGAGAGAGAGAGAGAGAGAGAGAGAGAGAGAGAGAGAGAGGAGACTAGAGAAGTTTCTCATCATAGTTGGGGAAGAAATATCTCTCGCTGGTTCTTTTATATGCGTGTGAAGCTCATTTCAGCAACATTATACACCTGTTATGGCTCTCGCTTTCCCGCTTAAGAACTCAAGAGATCGAGACGAAGAGCACAGTTCTACATCTAAAGACCTGTCTTCACTGTTGGCGAACTTCCTTTTACGCCTCTGAACTACACCCAAACTTCAATTCAGTGACCTTCAGTAATTCCCATACATTAACTTCTGGTAACTTCGTCCCTCAGCCTAAGCACTCGCTCTGAACACCAGAAATCATTCCCTTGTTAAGCTCGCACCATGACGGACATATGACCCATTCCACGTTTAACACTATCTTGCTGCCATGCGAGGAGTGCCCGGGGTCACAGAAAGGACTGAGCGAACATCAGACCATCGGTGCATCGCGCTGGACGTGCAGCAAATCGAGGTATCTGCTGCATTCATGTTTCGTAATTCACAACTCCTTTGCGTACGTATGACGAAATGTAACTCGTAGGTTTTCCACGTGAAAAAACGCTCGATACAGGGTAAGGACTACGCTACCCATGGCGTAGATTACCTACGGCATTTTTGTTTTTCTTTTCCTTTAAACTCTGTAGCGTTTGATGAAAAAACGTTTCTAAAAAAAAAAGAAAAAAGATTTCCCTTCAAATTTCAACGTTACATTTTGCAAGGACGTCATCGACAAGTACAAATGTTGCTTTTTCCTGCATGGGCCGATTGTCATTTTGGATCTGATGGTAATTATATTCATTACTTCAGAGTATGATATTGTTCTGTAACCCCAGCTCTCCAGCTTCCGTATCTCTGGTACAGATTTGTTGTCTGTCATCAGAGCTTTTCCATTTAATTGATATTTCTTCAATTTGTTTGGCTCATGTCAAATGGAAACATATCATCAGTGCCCATTTTTTCCCCTCAACATGTCCTTACTCATGTTTTTTTTTAAGGCAATTTTGATTCCGAGCAACATGCATCTTTCTAACTACCTCTCCTATTGTGTTGCTCTGGGGACTGGCTCGGTATAACGTCATCCCCAAGTCCCTCTCACACGTAGCTTACTTCACAATCTGTCTCACACGTTGCTTACTTCATAATCTGTCTCACACGTTGCTTACTTCACAATCTGTCTCACACGTTGCTTACTTCGCAATGTGTCTCACACGTAACTTACTTCACAATCTGTTTCACACGTAGCTTACTTCACAATCTGTCTCACACGTTGCTTACTTCACAATCTGTCTCACACGTTGCTTACTTCGCAATGTGTCTCACACGTTGCTTACTTCACAATCTGTTTCACACGTAACTTACTTCACAATCTGTTTCACACGTAGCTTACTTCACAATCTGTCACACTTTGCTTACTTCACAATCTGTCACTTGCAAGATGATTTGTCAGGGCTAGGTTTTGATAAGTTCCACTGCCTCAGTTGCATTATTTTGTACCTGGGCAAATGGACCATTAGCCGTGTATTCTCTCTGAATAAACCTGTCTGGGTCTTTTAATGTGACAGTCTTAAACATTTCTGTATCGCATTTGAATTTACTGTCATCATACACCTGAGAAACATACCCAAAAAGCAGTTAAGAGTTATGGGTGGCTTCTCTTTTGATTCGGCCCGTTGAAGAACATCATATCTGTTCAACCAGATGCGATCAGTTCTGTTCTACCTCACGAATATTCAACTGTATCCTGTAGATGCCCCATCCCATTTTCACGTGCACGTACTGTTGCATTTGGTAACAGTGGCTATATTGCTTAAACCTGATAGCTTCGATACGTTTTCTTCCATTAAATAAGTTCCTAGCAAATGCTTAAAGAAGTTCTTAAGCAAAATGAGTTTTTCTCAAGTGGGCTTTTAAAAGAGATTTTTTGTTTACATGTTCTGTAAAGCTCAGAAAGAAGTATGATCATGAATACATGAGTACATGAATCATTCATATAATTACATAGATTACAGGAATGGTATGGGATTGATTTGAGGTTCATAGGATATACGAACTGTGTCGTGGTCATCGAAATACTGGAACTCAAGAAAAAAAGAAAACGAGATCCAGAAATAGCGAATACATCCGTTAGCGAATCATTCCTGTCGGTAAGGATGTAACAAAACATGAAATATAAGTCGACAGACGTTGTTACAGAGAGTTGAACAAAGGATAGAAATAATTGACATAGAAAGAAGGAAGTTATCGTACTTCCTTTGGATAGAAGTGTTTCACCTCACGAAATTCAGATCTGTATCTCTTTCGTGCAGGTAGGCTAAAGTGGGATGACATTCGAATGGAGTCAATATTTTTTTCTTAAGTTCGATACACCAGGAAGCTTTCCCGAGAAGCCACGGAACTTGAGTCACTGACCCACGAACTGGATGAGGCCTCTGAGCTAAAGAGAAGAAATTCATCCACTTTGCAGCAATGATTTAGAAAGGGCAAGAGATAGTTCCTAACTCGCTTACATTAAATCAATATTCTCAGAGCCCTTAAGATGTAGAAATATATTCATGTCAATGATGAATCGTGATTCTTGGGTGTTTTGAAGATATTCACGCGATGGGAATGAATAAAGGCAGACAGTATGAGTTATGTACATGTGTATATATGTATATGTCTGTTTGTGTATATATATGTATACGTTGAGATGTATAGGTATGTTTATTTGCGTGTGTAGACGTGTATGTATATACATGTGTATGTGGGTGGGTTGGGCCATTCTTTCGTCTGTGTCCTTGCGCTACCTCGCTAACGCGGGAGACAGCGACAAAGCAAAATAAATAGAAAAAATATCATATTTCTAAAACCAGGTATTCCCAGTACAGAGAATATCACGTGCGAATCTTGGCTGTAAGAAGAAAAAAATTACTGGCATGGGGGGGAAAAAATTCTTCATAGAATGAAAAATACTGTGAGGTTTGGCAGCATCCTAAACCGCTTGGGGTTCTCTGAAGTTTTTCCTCGGTAGGGAGAGAGAGAGAGAGAGAGAGAGAGAGAGAGAGAGAGAGAGAGAGAGAGAGAGAGAGAGAGAGAGGGAGAGAGAGAGAGAGATTCAGGCGATGCACCCAGCGAGATATATTTTTTTTCGTGGAAGAAATTCTGTTTGACTTTTGTCATCACTCGCAGATATTGAGTAGTATAAAGGGGCTACTATTACTACGTCTTCCGCTTTTTATTGTGGAGGTTTACGAAGGATTTCTCCATCCACCCTCATCATCGATGTCCAGTCCTATACACTCTTGTTTGTGGCATCTTTCTCACTTGCCTACTCTTACACTTCTTATGGTTCCTTCTATTTCCTTCGACGTCCTTTTTCATCTTTTTTCATTCTCCCTACATTCCTTTCGTCACCAGCTCTTCAACTGTTATTATTTCCATCTCAAAGTTCAATCTCTATTTTATTCATCCAACTCGTTTCTCTTCCCTAACTCCTCCTCGCATCAGTATATCGTAATTCGTTCAGTCGACTCACTTCGTATCCGAGTTTGTTGAAATCCCATTTCCCCAATTTACATTCTCCCGGTCACTCTTCTGATACATAGTACTGATTTCTCTTAATCACGTTCCACCACACCCAGCAACACAAGTGTCTATTACACATGGTGATTACTTTTTCCTTTCAGAATCTGCCACTTATATTACCATAGGTATTTTCTCCTCCAGTATTTCAACACCTCTTCCATCAGTTTGTATCAAAAGTAACCATGAAGCACCCCCCCCTTTTTTTTTTGTCCCTATTTCTCTCTTTCTTACATACGACACCTCAGTACTCACAAGCAGGTCCTCTAATCAAGGTTACAGTGGATTTGTTTTTGAAGCATTAGATCTTCTGTTTCTTTCTCACATACTCGTCAGAGTTCCCTTACAGTATCCTGTAACAGACAGAGAAAAGTAAAGACCTGAAATGAATAGTGAAGAAATCGTTATAAGGACCTGTGCTTGATAGGCTTTTACGTTATCTTTCTCTCTGCTGTACAGAACGTAAGAATATTAAAGTCTCCAGAAGGAATATCATCATCTCTTGTTGTCTCTTGAGTGTGTAGTGGGGAATCTTCTTGTCAGAGTGTCATAGCGATTAAGACTAATGGTTGTTCTCATCGTATGAAATCCTGTTGTTTAGTTGCCACAGTGATAAGTGTGCTTACGGTCTTAACACCTTTATATATATATATTGTACGTCCGTGTCAGCCTGATGCTTGACTGTTCCGCCTTAACCTGATTCGATCTTAATGCTCCCATGGGATCTAATCCTAAGCTACCTTAGGACGGCCGGATTTCCATATGCCCCGTGTTGACGCGGCCCTGGATTTCCATCGCTCTTTGTTGATTTAGCGGACGGCTGCTCTGCTCTGACGTGGATGGATCCACGTCTGTTATGACTGCGACAAACCTCGTCTATCTAGGTTTACACGGTCGTCAAATCCCTCCCTGTTCTGATCACAGTCTATCGAATTATGAGCTAACCAATCGATGGTGTCCCCGTTCATCATACCCCAAACCTGTGCGGTAACAGTTTGAGCAAACTGTCCCATTTCGACTGATTCTTAAATTGTACCATGATGACCAGACGTTATAATTTTCTCTACTGACTTTTGCATCTTTGTTGTCATGGGTTGTGTTCATCTATTCTGACTAGGGTCTGATGGCCTAATCGTGGCTTCACAAAACAGATAACCACCTCCACATCTCGAGATGAGTGTGACCGCGATGGTTATGCTACCATCTGAACCCAACCTACCCCGTGTTGACCTGGTCTTCAGGTGATTTGGATTAAACTGACCTCAGTTGATCCCTGATGAATAATCACTTACTCTTTTTTTCCATCATCCTCCAACATCCTACCAATATGTCATTTACCTTACTTTTCTTTTTATCGTGGCACGGACGAAACATTCCCCAATGAGGACCACCTTGGGTAAAAGGAAAAAGAGTGAGAAATAAGAAAACGAAGATATTAATCACAGTTTTACGGGTGTTCGTGGACGTGACTCTCAAGGGCGAAAGAAAGACTGTAAGAAGAAGGGAAGACGAAGGAAGGAGGATGTTCCATATTGTCTTGACCTTGACTGAGAAGGAAGAGACTTACTCCATGTTGTCTTGACCTTGACTAAGAAGGAAAATTCTTGTTCCATGTTGTCTTGACCTTGACTGAGAAGTACGAGACTTGTTCCATGTTGTTGACCTTGACTGAGAAGGAAGAGACTTGCTCCATGTTGTCTTGACCTTGACTGATCCAGTTTGATCTGAGTTGCTTCCTCCAAGCCAACCTGGGTCTTGTGCATCTTTGAACCTGAATTTACCCATTTGGACCTTATTTAGTTCCAGTTGTCTGTCTTGACATCCTAATTCCTGTGTAGACTTAACCCCCAGTCGTGCCAGACTGACTCACAACCCTCTGCAGTATAACCTGACCTTCGATAATCATGTGCCTCCGCCCAGACCGGCTCACAAACCTCTGCATGCCTGTGGCAACCAATGTCTTTCGATATTATAATCCATCAGAGGTTCTCAGGCAGCAAATATTGTCAGGAAGTTTGAGACTCTGCGATTATACATGGTCTAATGCACTTCAGGTCATAAGCAGTAATCCTCATGTTCTGTTAAGACAATTTCCAGCTTCTCAAAGGAATATCTGGGGGTCTTTGCAGGACATTGACGTGCTTGAGGAAACGAATGGAGGCTGTGTATAAGAAGGGTAAGGGAAGAGAGAGCACAGGTTCGAATTCTGGCAGTCTGTCCACTATCATGCCAGATGTTCATCCTCACGTAGAGGTTGGTCGATAACATAGGTGCCTGTCTTATCTAGATATAACATATATATATATATAACATATATATATAACATATATATATAACATATATATATATATATATATATATATATATATATATATATATATATATATATGTGAAATGGCCTTTGATTAGGGCATTCAGTTAACCATGTCGACTCAGCTAACACAAAAGAAAAAGAAAAAAAGACACACGCACGAGGACGAAACAAAAGGCAGGAACCTCCGCACTTATGATTCCTGACAACCTGGGCACTGCAGCGAAGAGACAAGCCATAATAGGTTTATTGGGGGGGTTCTGAGGCGGTAATCGGCTCCCGCGACAGTTTTATGTTCATTTTAAGCACCTTACACTTCCCTGCTTAGGCTGAACTCTGCATCCCCCTTTCGTCCCTCCCGCGGAGCTGCCAGAGATTTAGGCTTAGAGATGTCATCTTGCCCAGGGATTTGTTCGTGTGCGTATGATCAAATACCACACTCAGAAGTGCTTGTATATGCCTCGCTATAGCCGGTAAAAGCATAGCATTTAGCCCAACGCTGTAAAACACCAGGGATACTGTAAATCAGATGACTCATGTCCTTGTGTTACATGAGAAGGGCCGTAAACAAAGGAGAAACATATTTCAGCCTTGTCTTGCAGTGTTTCTTATAAGATCTTCATCACCGTTGCTGTAGTGTTGTCGGTTGTATGATACAACCATTAGTCACTGCAGTAAGGTTACAGGTGCGGCCATAGAAGTAGCAGCTTGTGTGTATATATATATATATATATATATATATATATATATATATATATATATATATATATATATATATATATATATAACTGTGCCACATAGCTGTCACAACCAACCATAGTTCATTTGGCATTTCAACGTCACAAGGTTAGCTGTTACTAGTGCTGTTTCTCTGACCTAGCTGCTCTAGATGGGTCTTCTGTGCCACGCTCACGATACAGCTGCTCCGGTATAATCTGTGCCACAATCCTAGCCTAGCTACTCCTAGTACAGTCTACTGCGCCACACTTTCGACCCAGCTGCTGTGGTGCAGTCTTCTTTATCATACCCTGGTTTAGCTACTCTTATTATTCACTGTGTCACATGACATTTATAACGATATAGTCTTGTGACAAACCACCAACATACCTTTATGCGGCACAGACAAACGTGTCTTGCTATAGTTACAAGTATGTAACAGTCACGAGTACCACTCTACCACTATAGCTGATCCATTGCGTTTTACTGTGTCATATCGCATTTGAGATATGGACACGCTTGCGTGGCGAGTGAAGGAGGTTTTCAGGATTATCCCAAATACCTGAAGAAGGTGTGGAAGGCTTTTTTTTTCCATTGCTTGGATGCAGTTTGACGATGACGGCCTTAATGACCCTGGCAGTTGAGAAGTCTAAAGCTCTAAGCAGCCCATCAACCTTTTGTCCCAGCCGTGGAACTGCACTAAAGCGTCGCATCACTGTCGCAATTGCCTTGGAATTGCTCCCAGTCACCTGCCACCATCCTAGGGTACAGCCAGCCGTGTCACATCAATATGGTCTTCATAACACAAGCTGTTATGGAACAGCTTGCAGTGTTGCATCACCAACATGCAGCAGCTGGGGTGTGTTGACTCCAGTGGCGTCCGTACGCAACCATTGTGGGAGACTGAACACCACTGTCAGTAAATCTATTGACTCACGTATACTTAAGTTATTGACCTCATGTATTCTTGGGGGAGGATTCTTCTTAAAAGTAGTATGGTAAAACAGCGACGCTCGGGCTACCAAAAGGGGGGCATGCTTAACAAGAGAGTATATCCGTTATGAATGCCATTAGACCAAAATGAATTCCTATGGTTAGATTGAAGATGCTGTACAAGCAAGAATGGATACACCAAAATTAGGTAAAAGGTGAAATGCTCCACCTCCGCCTCTGTCCTCGAGGTTTCATCTCCCAGCGTTGTCTTTTTCACGCAGGGAAGCCCTGTATGTCTCTTTGCCTCGGTCGCTCTCCGAAACCTGCCTATCTCTCCACTATCCTGGCGCATCCTTTCGTCTGTCGTATGACTGTCAACATTCCACGATGTCTGTTTGTTCCGTAATGGCTAGACCTGTGTCCATGGATAGAGTTTCTGCTGAGTGCTATGTGAGCATCACACCTGTGTGTATGTGTACCACCTCCGCTGGGAATCTGGCGCGGTGATGTTCTCTCTCTCTCACAAGCCTCTGTGTAGCAGTCTCTTCCTGGAGAATCCTCCGTCTAAAAGTGTCGACCATAAAGAACATTTGCTTGAGTGTCCATCTCTTAGAACCTACTACGGCTGGTGTCCTCTGCACGTTGATGCACAACCCTCATAGAACGACCTTGAAGAACGTTTGCTTGAGTGTCCATATCTTAGGACCTCCTACGGCTAGTGTCCTCTGCACGTTGATGCCCAACCCTCATAGAACGACCATGAAGAACGTTTGCTTGAGTGTCCATATCTTAGGACCTCCTACGGCTAGTGTCCTCTGCACGTTGATGCCCAACCCTCATAGAACCTTTGCTGACAAGTGTCTTATCACTGGGATCCTCTGCTTCGTTGTATCCACCACCAGGAACCTATGTGAAATACCGTCCTTCACCAGGAGCGCCTCTACTGCTCGTAGCTTGCTGGAAACGCCATGGTCACATCCCCTTCTACGTTTTAAACTAAACAAATCGTTGGTTTCATATACATTTCATGCATGTTGTCGTAATCCCATAAACACAAACAGGAATGCTTTCTCCCCAAGCTTTGGGGAATTGCATGAACACTAATATATTTTCATTGTCATATTTTTTCCCTCTTAATCTTTGTTTATCATTTACAGTATATCATAGCTTTCAGTCGGCTGTAGCATCAGTTTTTATTTTCTATTTTCTGATGCACTTTGAACTACTGGCTGTAATGGGGATGAGGGGAAGGGAGGATCATGTGGGCACTTTTTTGCGACCCAGATTATTTTTGAAAGCCTATAATAGAACAACAGGTATAATAAAGGATATGAGGGTAGCCTTTCCCCCAAGGTAATAAGGGAACAAATGGTAATACGTGTGAGGGGGAGATGTGTGATTACAGGTTTCATATTCCAGAATCTGTTTAACCACGTCGACGTGGATGTTCTACTTGTTATAGGTTGGAAAAGACCAGCTACAAGACCTAAGAATGTTAAGGAAGAAAACGAGGAAAGAAAAGACCAACTGCAAGACCTAAGAATGTTAAGGAAGAAAACGAGGAAAGAAAAGACCAACTACAAGACCTAAGAATGTTAAGGAAGAAAACGAGGAAAGAAAAGACCAACTACAAGACCTAAGAATGTTAAGGAAGAAAACGAGGAAAGAAAAGACCAACTACAAGACCTAAGAATGTTAAGGAAGAAAACGAGGAAAGAAAAGACCAACTACAAGACCTAAGAATGTTAAGGAAGAAAACGAGGAAAGAAAAGACCAACTACAAGACCTAAGAATGTTAAGGAAGAAAACGAGGAAAGAAAAGACCAACTACAAGACCTAAGAATGTTAAGGAAGAAAACGAGGAAAGAAAAGACCAACTACAAGACCTAAGAATGTTAAGGAAGAAAACGAGGAAAGAAAATACAATTAAGGAGTGAAAACGAGAGAAGAAAAGACATGTGGCAATACATTCTTGGTATTAGCGGGTGGATGAATAGATCAGTGAAAGAAGCAGTGATGGCACTATTGAAAAAAGTTTTAAAGAAAATAGTTTAAAAAGACGTACAATAAGTATGAAAGAAATACTTGAAGATCCACGAGTGTAAGAAGTTCTGCACTTAACCCATAAGCAGGTACACACACACACACACACACACACACACACACACACATACACACACACACACTGAGATTAATACGCACCCCTGCAAGACCTGTCCCAACCCAATCTTAATAGGAATTACTAGCGCCCATAATTGATAATCCTCATTCTAATCCCCGCCTTTGCACTTGGCTTAAGATTGTCTGTTTGACAACCAACCTCTTTTTCTTTTTCTTTTTCTTTCATTTACTGTACATGTCTCTATCTTTTTTTTTTGTATATTTTCCCTTTTTTTTCTGTGTCTTTTGAGCCGCCTTCTCTGCATTTAGTTAATAAAAAATGATATTTACTATCACCATTACATATACACACGCGCAGAATTATGATTGAATGGAGTTCAGGTAATGAAATTGTGAAAGCTGAGAGCATACAATTCTTTTTTTAACGTTGATTACAGGAAGTTCAGGAGAGGGGGCCATGTATGTGTGTGTGTGTGTGTGAATGCGTGTGTGTGTGTGTGTGTGTGTGGTGTGTGTGTGTGTGTGTGTTGAACTCTCATCACCTTCCTCTCCTCCTTTACACAGACACTACATAAGTAGGTAATTACCCAAGCGTCCCATACGTATAATTGTTCCACACCTTAAGAAAGCAAGGGTCTGCCTTCGTCCTTAGAGTGAGTTTTGTTCATCTTTAGTCCAGCACTCTGGTTATACATCACGACGTCTCCCTCTCTTTAGGGGGCTGGAGTCTACTACACGGGAAAAATAAAATCAAATAAACATTATCACATGTTTTTACGAATGTAGGAAAACCACAGAAAAATTCACAGTGTAAGAGCTGAAGATAGATATACACTATGGGTAGGTTTGCCCACATACATATTTATTCTTATTATTCAATGTTTTTGAGGATAAGGTAAACCTGTGAAAAAAAATACTCCTGATAGATAAGGGTAATTAAAGACGTTTATTTGATCTGAAATGCGTGTTGGATGACACAACAAATGAACATCTGTCCGTGAAATTAGGACTGAATTCCTTTACAATTAGTTGGACAGAAAAAGAAAAAAAAGTTTGCAGCATCTAAACCTCGCAGAATACTAAATGATATGAAACAGAACGAAATGATACGAAAGCGAAGATGGGCGTCCAGAGGGGTATAAAGAGTCAGCAACGTTCACTGAACGAAAAAAAAAAAAAAAAAACTAATATACTGGCATTATAAAGGTCGTTGAACGCAATACCTGGTACTGGAATTGAAATTGCCACAAGGAGGATTTTTGGATATCAGTATAAAGGACAAAATATTCAAATGCAATACAAACATTACCAGATGCATAAAAGACTTTTACTGTGTTTAAAGATTTCTCGTATATTGGCAGCACACGTAAAGGTAAAACACATGGGCATTGGGCGTAGATGGAGGGTGCAAATGGACGATTAGCGGAAACCATGAGTGAAAAAATGAAGGAAAATATGGAAAGGGAATTCATGTGTAGCGTCCGATTTGGACTATGTAGCACAAGCGATGCTGAAGAAAGAGATGAAGTAATACAGAATACGTTTTTCTTAATTCATCTTGTATTTCAGGGCAGAAAGATATATAATTCGCCATAGGACTATATGGTTGTACTGACTGCAGTACTAATGTATAATGGAAGATTTTGCAAATACATGACATTGTGACTACGAACAGATACAGCTGATAAATGCAGATAGTCTGTTACCAATGATGACAGACTGGAGTAAAGATTTTACAAGAAACGCGACGAAATATGAACAAGGACGACATTGTGATGGGTATTTGCGTCTCAGTTGATACAGGAACGTTAGCTGATAAGACTTCAGAAAAACACAGCAGATGCATATATTCATTGTTATTAGATGAAGCCGAAAGAATGCAACAGTTAACTGGAGAGCAATATGGGATGTAGATATACATATGTAGACATACATATGAAGTAATTATTATTGTAGATAAAGTAGAAAGACTGTGGTAATTAAATGGAAGGCAGCGTAGGATGTAGAACCTTCCACACAACGCGTGAGGGGAAGGTACAGTGCATCAAACGTCTCCTCAAATCAAGCGTTATACGCCAGTGATGAAGTGCTGGCCTATGACAGAATTGATGGTCAGTTATGCCACACCAAGAGTCCCCTTTCATGTGGCTCTCGCAGCTTCGACACTGCTCTCAATACAGGGGCGCTGTACTCCTCTCGATCTAGTGACGGCGATACAGCATTCTCTGAGGTTGAATTCTCACTCGCGGGGTTTACGTGTGTAAGCGGAGCCAAAGAGCAACAGATGACTGGCAGAATTAGTACCAATACGTGAAATGAATTCTGCGAAAAAGTGGACATGGAGGCTGGAAAATGGAGATGCACATTGGAAAAGAATTGAGGATTGAGCGGCGTGACAAAGAACATGTTGGAGTAAAATTACCGGAGCGAATAGGAGACATAAAGGATAACAGATGAGATCAAGAATGAGAGTGTTTGTGTAAAAAGGGAGGAAGCAGTAAGATATCTAGAAATGTTTGTGTATTTAATTTCGTAAAAGCCTCCCTGTTGCACTTCAGGAAAAGGTACTATATATATATATATATATATATATATATATATATATATATATATATATATGTGTGTGTGTGTGTGTGTGTGTGTGTGTGTGTGTGTGTGTATAACGATTCACTCACTGATTGTTCTCATGTCAAACACCAATATAGAAACTCGTTCTTGAAATATCACACAGTAAGACTCCTTCTATCTTTTTGTTCATCTCATTAAAGCACGAATTTGCGAAAAAGGTGTTTACGTGACGAGTTGGTCCTGATGGTTCCACTGTGGTACGTGTTTAGTCTGCTCTGCAATTTGCTTTTCAGGAGCACTCACAACAATTAAGCATAATGCGCCCACTGTCAGTGGCTTAACATCTCATTTGCATCAGCGACAATGGGCTGTAATTGCGATTTCCCTGCGGGGCGCAATTACCGCTGGTGATGATCTGCCACTTAGGGACCCCAAGCTCTTAACCCCGTTGACCTGGTTATGTTTATAAGTGTCAGGTGTTGGTGCCAGAATGAACGAGTGGGGGTGGATCTGTCACACAAGGAGTATTGCTTAATGATATCCCTTCCCTCAACCAAGGTCTATAATTCAAGTTTAGTCATATGCCTCCGTCAACCAAGGTTTATAATTCTATATTAATGATATGCCTCCCTCACTCAACCATGTTATTCCAGCTTAATAACACACTCCCTAAGACCCCCTTTTTTTTACGGGACTCGTACAGCTTCAAGGCTGAGCTACAATCAGTAGAACTAGTTAGCACTTTCCAGGCCAGGACTGCTGGCCAAAGGCACAAGGCTTTGAATATATGTTGGTCGAGTTTCGCTACGGCCATTTTCCCCCGTAGGAGACTGCTGGGACTTTACGGCTCAGTGTATCATACCGTCTAACTGAGGCACGACTGTTAGTGTAGATGTCCTGCTGCTTTTTGAAGAGCAGCCACGTCTTGTGGACCACTCTCCGTTGATTGTGTGATGCGAGAACTGCAAGAAGAGGCAGTTGTGTTATCAGCAGCATCCATT
>NC_092239.1:36700186-36705186 GCF_036320965.1 Panulirus ornatus | reverse complement strand
TGGTCGCTACAGAACCTACGATCACTACAGATGAACCCGATCGTTACGCATCATATGAAGCTTTCATAGACCGGCTCGCAGTGGATAGCTGTAAGTGGAAAAAGACTGTTCGTACCGATACAGACATATAACGGGAGCGACAGAATGTCAACAGTCTTTTCTGACAGTCTTTGGGCGCTAGACACAGTCAAGACCGCTACAGACATTGGCGGCTGTTAACCTGTAGTTGCAGATGGCTCACTGACGTCTGCCAGAGCCCACTTCACCCACTCTCTCTCTCTCTCTCTCTCTCTCTCTCTCTCTCTCTCTCTCTCTCTCTCTCTCTCTCTCTCTCAGTAGCACTTATTATACTTACTGCTCAGAAATCTCTCGCCTGTGATGTTACAGAAGTGATTAGTTTATCCTGTGATACCTGGAGGTCAGCTCTGTAACTCATCTCCCGGTAATGGATATTGTATGAAACTCGTAAGGGGCGCAAACGTTTTACCTGGGATGAGGCGAAGCGCTTTTTTCCTTCACTGGGATTGTTAACATATGGTATCATTTAGCAATTAGGGTAATTGAAAACAGCATCATAGACACGTTTAAGGTTAGACTTGATGAATATTTTACTCTAGATCCACAGTTGACAACATTCGCGCCTCCTAAGCTGTACAGTTCGTTTACACGTCTTCCCCTCTGGAAACTCCTGCATGTCTTTTACTCCAGCCAACCACATCTGTTCCCTGCTGTCACAAACAGCCTCATTAGAACCCACTGGTCTGATGCTGTTTGACCTGACACGATGCCGATACTGATGGCTCTCGTGTGCATGGGTTCGGTGTCTTTGAATCACGTCGAAGAAAGAGGTGAATTGCCTACTGTTGGGAAAACTGTAGGAGGGGCTTTGACTCTTACCTGTCACGTGTGTTTGGCGCAACAAGTGGTCCTAAGGGCATGCAGGCGTCAAATGAACGTGATGATCCAGAGCTTGTAGAGACGTTGTCGCCACTCCATCATCGACAGACTGAGTAAATAATGAGAGCTGTCCTCTTATTTGGCATCATCGCTCATCGTATACGAATAAATGAATTACAATGATAAATGGTGATGGGAGTGTCCTATTTCTAAAGGGGCTACACACGATTAGTAAGGAGTGACAAGCCAATAGTACCTGTCGTGTTATAACCATGTCTAATTTTTCCTGAATTGTCGTTACCCAATAGCCTGAAGTTCGATCTCCTTAACCTAAAGTTAATATCAAGCTGTCTCCTTCTTGCCGAAGGAGACTGTGATCTGGGTTCGAAGACTCCGAGACTAGCATCTGATTGTATTAAATGACATTCAGTATCCAGTGACCAAGATTTGATTTGAAGTATTCTTGAATAGAGTCACCTGCATTGTCGGGATTCCAGCGAGCGTATATATATATGTATTCCAGAACCATAGATCCAGTTTCACGGTACGTTCCTCCACGAGAAGCGAAAATCCTGGAATATGGGGTCGCCGAATGCTTCCAGAGAGGATGGGAGATAAGGTTTCTCGTTTCTCATTCGGATTGTTGGAGGTATTTAAATGGACGCTTCTCCTTTTTACCCCCCCTATGATCTGTGATTATAGTGGTCCTTTTTACGTCCATGATCAGTGATTGTATTCATCCTTTTTTACGTCCATGACGTGTTATTATATTTGTCCTGTTTTACGACCTTGATCTGTAATCATATCTGGCCTTTTTACGTCTATGATCTGCGATTATATTAATCCTTTTTTTACTACCCCGATCTGTGATTATATCTGTCCTTTTTACGTCTATGATCTGTGATTATATTAATCCTTTTTACGTCTATAATCTGTGATTATATTAATCCTTTTTTACTATCATGATCTGTGATTATATCAGTCCTTTTTACGTCTATAATCTGTGATTATATTAATCCTTTTTACGTCTATGATCTGTGATTATATTAATCCTTTTTTACTATCATGATCTGTGATTATATCAGTCCTTTTTACGTCTATGATCTGTGATTATATTAATCCTTTTTACGTCTATAATCTGTGATTATATTAATCCTTTTTTACTATCATGATCTGTGATTATATCAGTCCTTTTTACGTCTATAATCTGTGATTATATTAGCCCTTCGTAAGTCTATGATATGCGATTATGTTCTTCATTTTTTTTGCGTCCATGATCTGTGATTATCCTTTTTACGTCCATGATTTGTGATCATGTTTTTCCATGCTTAGAAACAGCTCTATTGCCTCGGTGATGGACATCATTTTCAGACCTGAATATGATAAACGTATGATGGGAGAAATAGGAATATTGAATGAGAACTTAATTCGACTTACGCGTTTTGTGCTTTTTCAGCGATAACGACAAAATGGCAAATATCACCTACACTTGCATATACCGTCAACAATGGGTCTCTTCATTACCCATTGCAGTATAACGTATCAACGGAGTCTACGAACATGTCAAACCTTCCGTAAATCAGGTTGGTCTGTGGAAGAAAGAAATGTAATGAGACAAGAATACATGGTCAGTTCTCTCCAAGAGTGTTAGGTGCTTTATTATATGACTCTCACCAGCTCCGTGGGTTCTGTTTGCGTTGCGCCGTAGGCGTTGTGGTCATGTTTTGAGGCCCTGCCTTACGTTGTATAAGCCTGCCATGTCCCTCTACGTCACAGCCAATAGGTTCTATGTCGCTGTCAGAGGCCAGACCATAGATTAATCTCAGTCCATGTCACAGTCTATGGAATTACTAGTCTATATGCCTGCCACACAAGTCTTTCTGTGCTACTGGCTATGGACCTCGTGTTGAAATCTATGACGCTACCCAAAACAGGGTCGCATTTTAGATTAGATTGGGTCTTGGTATAGAAAGTTTACCTGCGCTATATACATTAGTTTCCCGTACGAGAATTCCCTCATTGCAGTTTCTACGTGTGTCGTTTTCTGTTGCTGCAGTGGGTCTAAATGCATTTTCTTTTACTGGCCTAAACTCGACATGCAGAGAACTGAAACTACCAATTTCTCCACAATACTTTCATCGTTCATACTCCGTGAAGGCATCGCCCACTCATCACCCAGGTCAGACTTTGCCTTATTTACGTGTGAACGATGACTCTTGTACGAGGTCGTGACTTACGATAATGTTGTATAGCTCCACGGAGCATTCTTATAGCCAGACAAGTTGTTATTCACAGGATATTGAGGGAAAGTTCGATCTAGTGAACCCAGAAGTGTGTGTGTGTGTGTGCTATCCTTTTCACCAGACGAAGGCAAGAAGCGAAAGAGACTTAGTTCTGCTTTGGGGGAGCGGCTCTTGGCTTGGCTGAATCAGCGTCTCGAGCAAATCTTATCTACGGAACTCCGAACTAGCACTCAAAAGGTGTCAGGCTCTATTCCTGTTAGTGGATCAGCAGGATCCAGGGAAAGCTGTGCCCTGCGAACCGCACTGTATCAGCGAGTTGCAGTGGAAAAAGAAAAAAAAAGAATGTGTCTAATAAAACATTTGCTCTTGCAAATGCATTTGTACGAGTCGGTACAGCAGGCACTGTATTGCTTAGGCTGAAAAGGCGTTATTACGTTATGTTTGGCATATCGAAGCAATATTGGCGTGCAGAGTTTCCCATGTGTGTAAATATGCATTGGAAACACATACACATACGCACGTGTGTGTGTGTGTGTGTGTGCGTGTGTGTGTGTGTGTGTGTGTGTGTGTGTGTGTGTTTGTGTTTGTGTGTGTGTTTATGATTAAAACACTCGGTATTATGAGGAGAAAAGTCATTTAGAATGCCATGGAATTTTTAAAGTGCTTTTCTATGAAAAAAAGAAAAATGCAATATACAATAACTCAAAGTATTATGGATGTGTCGAGAAGCCATAGATATTTCAGGGCAGACGTCTACATCACACACGTCATCTGAAGCAAATTAGAAATGAGTCACGTATAGTCAAGAATATTCTCTGTAGACACAAGCCACCGGACGCGCACGCGCAGGCTTAAGTCTCTGGTATATGCTCGCCAGCTATACAATGTAACAACTCGTTTTCTTTAAGTACGTCTTCGATCAGCCATATTTACTCAAAAGACTTTTTATTCGTGGTTGAGTATCCAGTAATGAATTACCAGTACGACCTACATGATCAAAATACCTGATTATCCCAAAGGTCACAATGATATTCATCACTTCAAAGGAAATACTAGAAATGGTTTTGTGTGTGTTTATGGTAATTGATTTACATGTTGTGGGTACGAAATCATTCATAATTCATCAAGATATTCTTCTGGGAGAGAGGGGGGGATTTAGAGGGCCCTCCCCCTTTTACCTAGTGCAATGTCATGCCTGCCGATGGTGATGGAATGGGGTCTAGCATTATAGACTGAACATAATCCAAGACGGAAGTAAAGTCTTTCCTCAAGGACTGATGATATTCGATGAAGTGATTCTTAAGATATTGTTTAAGATATTATTTAAGATATTATTCAAGATTATAATCAGATGGAGGTTCTGTTTGGTAATTCTTTCGAAGGTCAATATCGACAGCAGCGTGGAAATATCATGAGCCATAACGTTTCGTTATGTCGGTGAAATAACGAATGTTTTGCTGTATTCTAACTTATTCACACAAAATGTCGTTTAGGTCAATAGGTGACAGAGTTCAGTTCGTAATAACAATAGCGACAGGTATCAGAGAAAAATCCCAAAAATAACGAGGTGTTCGTTTTAAAAACCTTCGGAAAAAAAAGAATTATGTTTTTCGTTACAGTGTTTGTCATTCAGAAGTTTTTTTTGTTCTCTTCCTTTATCTAGTTTATGGTGAATTTTGACGCAGATGATGATAAAGTTCACCTCACCGGGAAATGATGAATGTATGTATCGAAGAGGAGAGAAGGCTTCTTTATTCTTTGATGTTCTCAGTTGTTCCAATATTGTAAGAGGCTTCCACCTGCCCCTCTTCCCTCATACTCTGCCCCTATTCGTTGTTGGAGGCCGTCCTTAGAGACACC
>NC_092239.1:36637686-36695186 GCF_036320965.1 Panulirus ornatus | reverse complement strand
GAACTCCTTTTGGAGCGAAGCCATCGGGAAGACTCCTCCTCTTCGTCTGTTGGCGATGATACACCCTCATTCACGGGGACTTTTCGTTCGCGGTGTGACCAACTGCAGGTACGTTACACCGACACACAGGTATAGTTACCCGCCTTACCTTGGTAATGCCATGAGTACATGAGACTCAGCCTCCTCCTCTTAAACCGTCCATGTAGGCGTGATGTTCAGTGTGTGGAAACCAGACCCCACACACCATCCACAGTCAAGCCTCGAACACCGAGTACCACCTTCTCAGTGTCATCCCCGTTTATACCACACGCCTCAGTGTATGTCACACACGATCGTTGGTACGTCCGAGATAGACACATGTGCTTCTCTGCACTGTCCCCTCGGGATATATCCCGCCAAAAGATCTCGTTAAGTGATTCGCGCTGTCAGCGGACACTGTCCAATTGCCCCTCCGTTGTAATTACCTGCTCGACGGCTTGGCCAGAGGAAGGCGGACGAGCAAGCCAGCCCGCTGCTCCCCACCCCGCGGAGCTACGCTCGCATTCATTTATCTACAGCGACAGCCGACATAAAAGTTAGATTACGTTTGTCGAACGTTGTTACGCCCACAGATATTTTCAGCGTCGATGTGGGCGGGGTAGCGAGCAACATCATCGAAATCAGTGACAGAAATCTCATCTTAGCCATTGTATAACGAATTATTTCTTTCTTTCATACTATTCGCCATTTCCCGCATTACCGAGGTAGCGCTGATAACAGAGGACTGGGCCTTTGAGGGAATATCCTCACCTGGCCCTCTTCTCTGTTCCTTCTTATGGAAAAAAAGAAAAAAGAAAAGGGGAGGATTTCCAGCCCCCCGCTCCCTACATATTACGAATTATAAATACAATATAAATATAAATACAATACTCCCTACATATTACGAATTATGAATACAAGGAAAGACTTGAAGCCTTCCATATGACGCTTCTAACTCATAAGACACACATTGGTATTCAGTGAAGTTAGGAAATTGGATAATACATATCAAAATGCTTAATAACTGTGGAGTGTAGAATGGACAAGTTATAAGCCGCACTTCACGCATCTTCACGCAGCCCGTAACTGAAAAGTATAAGAACGCAGAAAAGGAGGTTTTCAAAATGGATATACAAGGAGCAGAGAAACTTTGTAAAAGCGTGTTGTGGTGAAGAAAGATGGTAATCCGAAAAGAAACTTTGAAAAAGCGTGTTGTGGCCAAGAAAGATGGTAATCCAAAACTTTCCCATAAGTTTTACAGGAGTAAATTATCAGTTTCTTAAAAAAGAAAATAACATCTAATCAGGCTAAGGGATTCAGTGGGAAGATCTGTAAGGGATGATGTTAAGGTATGTAGAGAGCTGAGTCAGATGACTGCACTGTGTACGATACTACAGTGAGTTGAAATGATGATGGAGGTCTGAGAAAACACTGGTACTGCTAGAGAGAGAGAGAGAGAGAGAGAGAGAGAGAGAGAGAGAGAGAGAGAGAGAGAGAGAGAGAGAGAGAAGGGGGAGTTCGTTCTCTCATGAAACCAAACTTAGAAAAATGAACGGAATGAACTTTAGACTTATGGCGATTTGTGGAATGTGAACAGCACACACTCGACACGCGAGTGAACTACCCCAGATAAAGAAAGAAGGAAAAAAATAACTCGTCAACTAATTGAATGGCTTTTAATTCCCCCATGTCAGTCAATAATGTCGAAGGGTAGAAAGATAATGAGGCGCAGAAACGGAAAGAAAAAAAAGAGGAGGGAGGAAATATGGCAGAAATTCTTGTTTAACACAGAGGCCTCTGTAGGACGGAGGCGCCGCCATTGAGCTAATTTACACACATATTGAGCCAGGCGTTCGCGCCATTATGGGCATATCGGGCCATCACAGACCCATTACTGGTGACCACCTTGACCCGACGGCCTGGCGATGACCTTGACCTGCTGGCTCGCCAGTGACGTCCTTGGTCTTGACGCTCCAGTGACGTCCGTCCTTGGTCTTGATGCTTCAGTGACGTCCGTCCTTGATCTTGACGCTTCAGTGACGTCCTTGATCTTGACGCTTCAGTGACGTCCGTCCTTGATCTTGACGCTTCAGTGACGTCCTTGATCTTGACGCTTCAGTGACGTCCGTCCTTGATCTTGACGCTTCAGTGACGTCCGTCCTTGATCTTGACGCTTCAGTGACGTCCTTGATTTTGACGCTCCGGTAACGTCCTTGGTCTTGAGGCTTCAGTGACGTCTTTGATCTTGACTTCCGAGTGATGTCCTCGATCACTGACATCACTTGGCTGTGACCCATGGTTTGAAAGAGAGAGAGAGAGAGAGAGAGAGAGAGAGAGAGAGAGAGAGAGAGAGAGAGAGAGAGACATACGAAAGAATGTCCTGCGATGAGATCTGCGTGTCATGACAGTTTTAATAAGGCATGTATTTGAATACATTAGACTCCCCAGCCTGGTTCAATATATGTGGAAATGAGGTGTGAACTTGGCGGGTGTTTTGCATCACGATGGAAAGAACATCGCGACACAATGTTCTCTGTTTTGTTATTGTTGGGGGGAAAGAGATGCCTACCTCATCTCCGTGAGGGCCCATCTGAGGCAGCTGGGTTACGTTGAATCATTGCTGAATATATATTCCCTGCGTGTTCGTAGAAGGCGACTAAAAGGGGAGGTAGCGGGTGGCTGGAAATCCTCCCCTCTCATTTCTTTTTTTTTTTTAAATTTCCAAAAGAAGGAACAGAGAAGGGGGCCAGGTGAGGATATTCCTTCAAAGGTCCAGTCCTCTGTTCTTAACGCTACTTCGCTAACGCGGGAGATGGCGAATAGTATGAAAGAAAGAAATGTATTGGCTAATGTTCCGTTACAACTGTCCATTTTCTCTCCCAAAATAGAGATAACGTCGAGAAAATGGGAATAACTGCTGAACACTACACCAGGAGACATAACGAACGTCAGCTGTTATACGTTTACCAGTTGGACGAACGCTCCTGAATTGAGTATCAGCTTGCAGTTCGCCAGACGTGGTCGTGGGGTAACACAGGGAGCCGAGAACCTGTAGAAACAAGCATCAGGGACATTTACGCATAGGATCGAACCATTCCTAGAGTGGTTCGGAATATGCCAGAGGGGCTTGGAGGGCACAAGAGACCGCCGGGTGATCGTGTAGGTTTAACAGATGAAGCAAGAGAAGCGGAAGACGATGCTCTCTGACAGACGGCTAAAGGAAGACGGTAGTCATGACGGGAAACCAAACAAACAGAAGCCAAGGCTTTCGGTAACCCATAACCGTCGTCAAAAATAAAAAGGAAAATGTTGAGGGGAGGAATATATGGCGAGGGAGGGTATTCCTCTCTGAGATTGGGGCGTCAGGTTAAAGATGTCACCCCTAATGGTTGAGAGGAGGTGGAGCATCGTGTATAAAAAGACCGGCCACCTGGCTCAATATATGTGGAAATTAGTTGTATGGTACGGGTGCCGCGTTGGAGGATGGTTTTAAGATGGAGGACCTGATGATGAATGCTAGTTTTTCTTTCCCAGCTTCAGCATGTTTATCTTTTATGAACTCTCGTGTAGATTCATATTGTACAACACTTTCAGTGGAATACTTTTGGATGCTATGATTTCTGTGTCTTCCTTTCAGTAAAATTCACTCGCAAGTCACTCCTTTTTATAGTTTTCTATCTTTAGCCATAACAATATCTAATAGCCACTCATCACCATTTTTATTTCCTTGTCAGTGACACTTGTCGTACCTAAAGCATCAACACTGTAACTAACACACACACACACACATGCAAATATCATCGGGTCTTTTCCACCAGCAAAACGTTTTTCCCCTCTCCTCTCTATCTTCATTATCAGCTCTGCACTCTATCATCACCATCATCCCCCCCCACCATCCTTACCAAACAGCTCTTCAGCACCAAGACGTACCAACACATCGCCTCCAACATCAACCAACACTCAAGTTCCATGATTTCCAACAACTTGCCTCCATCAACAGGGGCCGGGAGGGAAGGAATCATTACCACCAACAAAGGAAATCCATACGCATAATTGTTGAAGAATGAAGCGTTGTTAATTATGGGGAAAGAATTCTGTGAATTCTGATTATGGCAGTAATATTACGGCTTCCTGTTTCTCTTTGTGCCGATCTGGCATCATTGAGCAGATGTGATGAATCTATTGTGTCCTGTTTCACTGAACATTCGAAGTCCCCAAGAGATAGATGGTTTAAGTTGTGTATTAACTCTTTAACTTTTAAGCACCACTTCCTCCTTAGGAAATACGTTGAAACGAGAATATCACTATGAAGGTTGAGGGTAAATGAAACGAAGTGGAGGCAAATTTCACAATCTCCAAATGACTGCCAAAACTCTTGTAGATTCTAACTTATTAGAGGATGTGTCTGGAGAAACAAGAAGACTCCTTATTTCTTTCTACTGGTGTGGCAGTTCCATCCGTCGCCAAATACAGTAATGCATGATGGTGAACCACACACACTCACACACACACACACACACACACAGTAATCATCATCATCATCATCATCATCGTTCTTAGCATCTTCAAATCCCCCACCTATCATCTGTACATTCTAAATAGACCCGAGACACTTGGAACACCTCCGCCAAAACACAAGAACATACTATATGAGCAACTTCGGTAATCCGTAGCCATATTAATGTCTCCCCTACCAGGTCTTCTTCCCATCTTCTACACAACAGGGACCACTTGAAGAGACAGAAAACGGCATGAAAGATCACCCTCTGCGCCTCTTTGAACCGTCTACCAAGAGGCGCCATATATATATATATATATATATATATATATATATATATATATATATATATATATATATATATATACGCCAGTCCAAAACCTCATGACAGCCATCACTCGGGTCTCACTGCACAGCTCGGGAAGAAGGTACTATTTCTGGTTCAAATATATCGTCAGGATATTCGTGGAGCGCTACTTTGTAAAAGTAGCGCTCGAAGTATGGCGACGCTGTTGTAAATTTCGCCTACCCATGGGTGCAGAGACATATGAATAGGTCTGTGTTTTTTGTCCCCTGACGAATCACACAGGACTTTATTTCTTAAGCTTTTAGGATTTAAAAGTCTGGAAAATAATAGATATCAATAAATTAATCCCGTCTGCGTTACACTCGTATATCCTCTCGTTTTCCTATCGTATCTTTCAATTTCCAGTCTCCAGAAGAGTCGCTCCAATCCTTACTTCGCCTGGTAAGCTAGCGCTCCCACAATACGACCTCCTTGAAAGGCTTTTCCCCACCCCAGCGCCTCTCCTGATAGGTATCCATCCCAACACGGCTACCTTCCCTGGTAGGAGTCCTTACAGTACTGCCTCCGCTTACTGGTTTTTCTATAATGCTTCGACACCGTCTAGGCTTCCACGTATTGTCGTCTCGACTTGAACGTTTAAGGTTCCCCACGAAAGTCCCTGTTAAGTTAACCCTCAATACGATCTTCCCAGATACGCTTCCTATGATGTTTCCTCGCCCGGTAGATATCCTGGTGCAGCTACGTGCTGTGGTGAGTTAGATACCACGACTAGATAGCCTAAGTACAAATTTTAGACCCCCCCCAAGTCCGACTTCAGCTTGTGCGTAACATCCATTGTGAAATTATGAATGAAACCAGAAATGAAAAAAGATAATATTCTGCTTCCCATAACTGCTGCCTCTTATAGTAGATCCCCGAGACCCACTACTTTCCAAAATACGTATCATACACCGCTAAATCTGGTATGCTCCTCATCAGTGCCACCTCTTCCCCCCCAGATTCCTTTATACCCCTGATTTCGCTGACAGTCTTCCAGCACTGTTGTGTATCCCTTGGCAGAGGCACCAATAAAGCTGCCACTCTTTACAACTTTATTGCATAGCTGCTTTCCCTGTCACGCTGCAGATATTGCTACCTCTCCAGACAGGCTCCCGGCGTAGCCGCATTCTTTAGCGAGTTCTCAGCACTGCTGGCTCTCCGTGGAGGTTCTCGACACTACTTCGTCCTTTGGGTGTTCCGCGGCGCTGCTTCCTTCCTCGGGAGGTTATCAGAAACTGTTGCCTCCCGCGGTAACCTCCCCCAACACTCCTGCTTTCCGTGGGCAGTCTCCCAATACTGATGTCTCTTATGGCAAGTTTCCAACACAGCTGCCTCCTGTGGCTAGTTCTTAACTCTGCCTCCCATGTCGTGTTCCCAGCGCTCTTGCCTCCTGCAGTATGTTCTTGACACTGTCTCCCAGGGCAGGTGTCCGACACTGCTGCCTCCAAGTACGTTCCCAACATAGCTGCCTCACTCGCCATGTTAACAACACCAATGATTCCTTTGATATGAATCCCCTTCTACTACTGTCTGTTACAGCTTTCTCACCGCTGCTGCCGTCCTTAGCATATTTCCAGTACTATTTCATCTCCGTGTGGTTTTTCTATAGACACTCGCCTCTCGTAAAAGACTCACCTCGAACTACTGCCTCCCCATCTCCTCTCAGGGGCTTCCCATTAACAGCTGACTCTCCTTGTAGTCTCATTAATGTTTTCCCTGGTTAGCCTTCCCACATTCCTGCTTGCCTGGTAGGATCAACCACGTTGGTTGATTGTTGGTCGTCATTGAATGTGAGATGAATAGGGAGTAAAGATGCGAAATGAATGCCAGTGAACCACGTACAAAAACTGGAACAAATGCTGCATAGAAACGAGGACAGGCTGTTGCTCTATAGACCATATATGTGTGTGTGTGTGTGTGTGTGTGTGTGTGTGTGATTTGGAACTCTATAATTACTGCAATATAAATGCAGATAGAAAGCATACTCATTGAGGGAATCTATCTTATTGAGAGATGTGAGGAATGGGGAAAAAAATGGAAAGAGGGGAGGAGATCTGTATGCATAGGATTTGAACAATATGACCAAGACTAGCCCAGGCCAGTGGGGAACACAGCTTCCGAGTTTGTGTGGGTGTGGGGTTGTATATATACTGAACGACATGAGAACAGTGAAGAGGATATGTATTCATAAGGTAAGGGTTGGGTCGTTGATAAGGCAGAGGGTTTACACTGAATTTCGCCAGAGAGGAGTACCAAGAATTTTCTGTGTGAGGGTGAAGGTACACACACACACACACACCCACACACACACACACACCCACACACACACACACACACACACACACACACACACACACACACACACACCAATCACAGAATTCATTGTGGATTCATAAACAGATATGATAAAATCTGTTTCATTTTCACCATATCAACAATTTTTCGCCAGTTTCATAACTCTATACATAATTACTTTGTTCACATATTCTTGATTTTATAACTGATAAAAGATTCATTCTTAAACCTTATCCTCAGTCACTCTTCCCCCTCTCACCGCCTAACATTCAACTGAAAAGTGAGTTTTCTACCTTACTGCCCCTTCTACAGGACGTGTGCCACTTCGGTCGTCCCAAAGAATCGACCGCATTGAGGAAAATATGGCAACACTCCCCTCACAAATCGTTTCATTTTTTTTTTTTCTCTCTATTATTTTCCAAATTTATACACAGCCCAACGAACGCCAGACGTTTAAATAAATATCTACCCCCCACGCATTATTTACGATCCTGCGGCGCACATATTGTCCCAAACTCGGGGCCTTTTCTATGGGATTTATCTGTATTTTTATTGATATTTACGTTACTGGCAGCCGTTCCATATAAGGCGGGAGCTTCTCGGGAGCTGTGGACGTTATAGCCGAAACTGGAATTATTGTGCATCAGAGACACGCAGGCTGGCTGATCAGAAGGTGAAGGAGGATGTGTTCCGATCAGAGCAGCAGCTTTAAACTATCGTTTCATGAAAAATAGGATTTCGCGGTTTAAAAGCCCAAATCCCCAGTCTTTGTAGTTCGAGTTTTATCGTCTTTCATATCATCAGTCAGTTCATATGCTAAATTCGTGTGTCTGTGTTTCTCTACCAGATGCGCGTTTTCCTAAGATTTCTTTATCTTAAATAATTTTTATCTTGTTTCTGTGCACCATACGCCAGACTTTATTTTTTTCGCAGATATATCTTTAAGCGCGATATCCAGATATCAAGGAAGAGAGAATAGTGTCCCATCAGCTTAAAAGTGAAGCAGTTGTAGTAATAAATTACAGTAGGTTACAACTTCAGCTTATAACGTAAAAGAACATTATTTTTCTCATCAGTGTCCAGCTGAAGTAGCTATACAGCGTGACTACATATGCTGTAGATCTGTATAAAGTATAGAGAAAAGCTTGGAGTAAATCCAAGCATATATATATATATATATATATATATATATATATATATATATATATATATATATATATATACATATATATATATATATATATATATATATATATATATATATATATATATATATATATATATATATATATATATATATATATTTGTCCATACCGTTCATCATGTTCATGTCTTTCCTTCCCTTATAGATTTTGTATACGGGTGCCTCCCGTATCATAGCCCATTGCACTTGTTTCCCTTCTCTACAACAATGGGTCCCTTATACATCTGTCTCCATCAATACACCTGACTTCACTGGTATCTTCTGTCCCGTAATTTTTTCCCTGTAAAGCTACCTTCCTTATTAGTTCAAGGTGATGTGTGGAGGACGATCAAATCTTCCTTTGGAATTGACTGCGGGACGCCAGCTAAGGGTAAAATTGTTACGTTCCTTTGGAATCGTCGATGAAAATCAGCATTGCATGAAAACTCCGATTTCTGTCGAGCCAAAACGCTGTCCAACACAACGATCTGTGACACGAGAGATTTTAAAAGTAACGCAAGTAACCACAGCCTGCATTAGTTACTCTCAACTCCGAAGTAACATCGAAGTAGCCACAGTTGGCGAAGAAGAAAATAAGGCACGATCCCTATTACCATAATCAACCTGCTGTAGCACCACACGACGTTTTCTGTGTTGATTGAGCCGTCACCAGATATATCGGGGTCGCTCCCAATATTGATCTTCCTTGAGTTGTCAACAGGTCTGTCAGGGTTCCCCTTGATATTGATGTTCCAGTAGCTGTCAACAAGTCTGCCAGGGTTTCCCTCAGTATTGATCTTCCAGTAGCTGTCACCAGGTCTGTCGTGGTTGCCCTTGATATTGATCTTCCAGTTAATGTCACTAGGTCTCTCGTGTTTGCCCTGGATGTTGATCTTCCAGTAGCTGTCATCAGTCTGTCGTGTTTGCTCTCAATATTGATCTTCCAGGAGCTCTCACCAGGTCTTTTGGGGGTTTCCCTCAACACTGATTTTCGTGAAACTAACACTAGGCTCTCTTGAGGGGGCAACTGTCTTAGATACGGCAGGCAGGTCCGTCGAGGTTCTCCAGCCACGAATTCATCCATATTTCTGCCGATATCGTCCTCGGAGGTGATTGTCCTGCAGCCACTACCTGCTCTGCAGAAGTTCCTCGCGGAAGCTGGTGCCTTACAACAGTCATCAGATCTGCCAGAGCCCTCGTGTCGAAGGCTGTACATCAGTAGTCTCCAGGTCTAAAACACCTTTAACAGTGACTGCCTCAGAGTGGTCATCAGGTCTACCGCAAGCCAAGTTAGGGGTGACTTGTCTATCATCTAACCCCTGACAAAAAAATCTTCGTCGGGGATGACTTGACTGTTCAACAGCCATCAATAGATTTTGGTTCGTACTTGATGGGCTGCCACTTCATCGGTACTGGGATGTGCATATTGTCTGCACCGAGAATTTCGAGGGTGAGAGAACAGTCCGCATGGCATCATACGATCTCGTATACGAAGGATATCGATTACGTACACTTCACCAACATCATGAACTCCCAACATCACAGGGACTGAGGCTGCTGCTGCTGTTGTCGATCCTCCACCAACATCCTGGACATAGATATCTCAGATGGTGAAGTTTTTTCCGATCATCCCTCAACATCAGAACATCAATACCTCAAAGACTGGACTGGGATGTATGTGGCAATACAACCCTTACAGACATGGACCCCCCAACGTTTCAGGTAATGCAGCTGTTGGCGAACTCAGATTTCGTATGGTATTCACGCTGGTGACGCTTCCTAAACTTCATAGCTTGGCTATGGAAGGGTCGTTCATGATACTCTACCCCACGACCTGCGGTATGGTACAGCGGGGGGTTTTATAGACGATCACCCACTGGTGTCATGTACGCCAGCATCTCAGACACTGACGCTATCGACGGTCCTTTACTAGAAATATGATGGAGGATATCGCAAATATTGAGGATGCTGACGATCCTCCAACGTCGTTATGAACTCCAATATCTCAGGTATCGAGATTGTTGAAGATCCTTCACCAACATTTGGTTATTATGGACAGAGGCTAAAGACTGTGCTGCTGAAGTAATAGATATTCTCTCACTGAAATAACTTAGTTATAGGAGTTTACATTGGTGCTTTCGCTTCGTCATAGGAGTTTACATTGGTGCTTTCACTTCGTCATAGGAGTTTACATTGATGCTTTCGCTTCGTCAGACATTATTCCACATATACCAGCCTTCCTTGTTTCATAATACTCCCAATATCCTCTAAGGACTGCCTTGATACTCGTCTATTATATGATCTTGCTGCAAGGAATTCTTGCTCTTCATGTACACTCTCGTTTTTCTGAGAAGCCGCGTCTTCTTTACCCCTATTCCAACAATCGTGTCAGCAGATATCTCATCTCAGTTTATGAAAGTATCAAGACTAGATAGAAGAAAAAAAGTCAACCAATATATCCTTCATTACATGTAAGGAAAAAAAAAATGATTATAGCCAAAAAAATAAGAAAGATTCAGTATTTCTACCTGAGAGTGAAGATGCAGTGATATATCTATAATATATGACCTACGTAGGTGTCATTGTAGCAAGAAAGACTTCTCGTTATGGGTCCAGAGTTCAGCTAGAGATGAGAATATAAAGCAGGTTAAAGTAACAGTTAGGACCCCGGAACAGCGTTGCGGTAAGATACGCCAACAACACTGACAAACACGCGTAGAGTTTAACTAGAACTAGAGTTTTGCGGAAAAAAACTTGTGTGGCAACGCAGTGGTCATTACATAAGTGGTTTCACGACAATGTCAAGATGGGTTGCAATATTATGGTGAAGCTCCGATGGCAAGTTTGGGTCTGGGACAACATCCCGTCAGTTAGGATTGTCTTAAGGTGGTTTCGGAAGCTCTTCTACCCCTCATAACTCGGTCCTCAACTAACCTTTCGTCTTGTTCTCCTTTCCTCAGTCAGGCTGTAAGATATGGGCACGCTGTTGAGCTGAAGGGAGAACACAGCGACAGAAAACGGGGAGGTTATTGAGCTGAGGACAGTAAGACGCTGAGGTGTGTCAGAGACTCGACTGCGGAGAAAGTATCAGTCAGATGTAGCAACAGTATTAGGGTAAGAGCTCCTGTAGTTGGCACTCGTCTTCAAGAGGGTGATGGCGGAAGGGGCGATACAGCTCACCTGTATCTTGCTGTATTGGGTTGAGCCATAACATTACCTGGCGAACATATGGTAAGAAGTTTTGACACCATTAAATTGATACGAGGAAGCCTTGAGTCAGAGTTGAGCTCGGGGCACAACAGTTAAGTTTGACAGCAATTTTGTCCCAGGGCACAACTCACTGGTAAGGTGTAGGAAGTACAATGAAATGGTTTGAAAAAAGGAAACGCTCAAATGTTGTACGATATTGAGATGTGGGCGTGGTGAAGAGTAGCGTGATAAAGATGTTGCGCCCTCCACCCTGAACAACACAGCTATGTGACATGACATTAGTGTCCAGCTGAAGTGGGGGCCATGGGTAGATAGTGGCTCCAACGTTGAGCTAGGAGGAGCTTGATGGTCTGGTGTAACAAGAGCTTTTAACCAAGAACAAATTATCATGATCTAGAACCAGAAACGAGTTAATGAAAACATCCTTACAGAGTGTCGTCAATCGATGTGGACGGGTTAACGTCTAAATATCATACAAGAGCAACAGTGCTAAGGCTGTGTCAACACACCATTACTGTATAGCGACAACGCACGACCTGGGAACACTCATTGGTAATGCGTGACGCTGTGTCTGAGCTTTTAACACAGTGGCATTACTCGAGAGCAATCACAGTAGTGTAAAGCTAGGATTTCCCTTTAAGTTTAGGAGCAAATCCCCAAATCGCCATTGTCACACAAATAGTGTTGAGATGGAGTCTTTGTCTTGTGACCAGAATAACTTTACCTCCTGTGGGTACATTAGGATTTGCCCCGACACGGCAGTTTATACGAGAAAACAATTCCTGTAGCAACAGCATAGGTTCGAATGCCTACCTTTTGTGTGTGATAAGATGACCTTATCATAATCAGTTTATTCATTTATTCATTCAGCATAACGATGCGTTTTTTTTTTCTTCTATACTTCGAGAGAATTCTTTATCTAATATTCTAAAGTCGTCGGGGGATTCTAATTCCGATACACATTCCAGCACTTTTCACTTACCTCCTTCAGTTTGTCTGGGTCCGTCTGCAGCTGCAGCACCTCAACACGTTCGCCCCAAACTTTCCTCTTCCAAGTTCTTAACTCGATCAGTTTCCTCCGCATATTTTGGACAGGCATCTTACAATTTTTGTCCAACGATAAAAAAAATGATAGTTTCAATAAGCCAAATTATAGTTAGGGTAATTACTAGTTTAGGATATATGAAGGTGATATTTATTTTCAAGGTGTTGTAGTGCATACAATGTCACACTGGAGTTCTAGACTCGTTCTCAGAGGAAGATGTCGTTTTCAAACAAAGTTTATGACTGGGGTTAAATGTGTGACCTTTAGAGTCGGTTATCAGGTGTAATGCGGTTCTCCGGACTCTAATGTAGTTTACAACCCATTTTGGTCCACGTAACTCGTCTTCCCATTTGGTTTTACTCTCATTCAATGCATCCTCGTTTGTTTCCTGACATGATATACGCTAGATTTTTATACTCATCTAATTTGGGTATGCTTCCAATTACATGGTATACGCTACATGTTATTCATCTCTCTTGGGTATACCTCCAATTACTTGTTCCCATTACGTTTAATCTCAATGAGGGTAAAGTTATCTGATTTACTTCTATTTATACTTTACGACCAGTTTCATCTGGTCGTTTCGCTTTCGGTTTACAGAGGCTATGACCAGCAACGCCATGAATCTAAACTTGTGTTTGTGTGTTTAACAAAACAGTAATTCATCTCATGTGTTTGGCATCATTTCTTATCTATTTTTCTTTCCATTTCTTTTTTAAAGAAATAAACATGCGCCTCTTTAGGATCTGTTTACGTCTCCATACTCTCTTGTTTTTTGTCACTCTGTCTGTCTCTTAGGCACTTCTTTTCCTGTCTTTCTCGTTTCTTCCCATTTCATCAATTGTGCTTTTCGAGGAAGCATTATCGGAGAGCTCATTTATGCTTTATCCTTATCAGTTTGTTATTCACTGAGGGACCATTTATAATGAACATTGTCCTGGTGTGGTCCAGGATGTTTTTAAAGGTTCTAGCAGCACAAGGTTACGTTACGCTACATCCAGTAGCAGGGAAATGCAGACTACTTTGAAGTGGGAAGGTCTTTGACAAGACTAAATTCCCAGTGATACTCTGTGTATGTGCAAGAGGTTACACACCGAATGAAAAGTTTATATATATATATATGTTTTTCCAAACCTGAATTGCTGTTTTTTAACTTCGTTTCTGCATTTTTGACTGAGGATCGTGTTCATAGTTTGTGGCGATTATACGGGTTATGCTGGCTTTTATATCAATATATATATTCCAAACATTCAATGAAATATTGATACAAAAAAAAAAAAGAATGAAACACCGTGACACATTTTTGGGTGTGCAGTTTGACCTTTGATCATAAAGCAGTTAAAAGAGCGATATTTCCTCGGCACGAAATAATGGATGGGTCATGTTCTCTTCACCATATACTAGTTTATCCAGAAAACCCAAACCAGTTGAAATCTAGAGGGTTTCAGAGCGATCTCTGCTGCTCGCACGGACGAGCACCAATGCTCTCTCTCTTCCCTATGTCTAAGGTTCCGTGCAAGGACGCAAGCCCACATCAAGGCTTGGGCCCCTCAGTGAAACGCAGAGAAACTATAGTGAAGATAAGGAGATTAGATGTATAGACTATCCATCCTCTTCAGGGTTTACAGGGCGAGTGCGTCAGTGGCTTCTTGTTTTAAACTCCTCCTGACGATGGTAGGGTTGACTTGAGACGAAAGACGACATAGAGAAAAACAGACTCCTCTCTCTATCTGGCTAGTACGCTACGCCAAAAGTTTGTAGTCGTCGTAACTGCTGTCGCGACGCCTGATGGAAAAACGAATTCCAGTAACTCAAGCCTTGAATATCTGGGAGTCGCGTTAGAAATTTAGGAAATGCTACATGAGGAAAATATCCAGGAGTTCGCACAAGCGACGTTTAAACGAGCACGTCAAATATCTCCATAATTGGGTCTAGGAAACAGCGAACACTTTAGTTCCATTCGCTTAATAGGTCTCTACGGACAGTAACATTCAAAGTGATGGACTGTTGATTTCTGTCTGCTGTATTTGTCAGTGTGGGTGTTACGTCTTTGGAGTCATTCCTAAAATCAGGGAAATTCATGACACAATAAAAGGTTCATCTGGAATCTTTTTAAGCCATATGCCAGTTTTTTTCTAAATAAAACCTAAAATCAGTGAAATTCATCACTATTTTGAAACATCTACCCATTTTTTTTTCTAAGTCTTGTGTATTACTTATTATCATTGTTATTATCATTATTATTATTATTATTATTATTATTATTATTATTATTATTATTATTATTACTATTGTTATTGTTGTTATTATTATTATTATTATTATTATTATTATTATTATTATTATTATTATTATTACTACTATTATTGTTATTATTGATTTTATCATTATAATTATCATTATTATCATTATTATTATTATTATCATTTTTATTAGCTGTTTCGACCTGCTTATGTCCTTTGATCTTCTGATGGCGCTGAGCAGGAATTTTCAAGTGTTTCCTTCCTCTGTTTTATCTGAGGCCTTAGGTACTACACTCGCTGAGTGTTGACGTGTTCTGGCGTTCCCTCGGTAGTTGCTGGAGTTGCTTGACTGAAACGCTGGGAAGTTAGGAGTTAGAAGACGTCAAGTGACTGCGTTAGAAGCGGATACAAGAACTGAATTTGGGGGGGTCGAGTGACGGAGAAGCGGCCGTAATTTGCCCGCTTTCCGAAATGAAGAGAGAGAGAGAGAGAGAGAGAGAGAGAGAGAGAGAGAGAGAGAGAGAGAGAGAGAGAGAGAGAGTGGTCGTAACAACTCTCTGTTTTCCTGAATCAGTGTGGCTTACGTAATGATAGCGAGAAGGTGGTCCTCGGAGTTGGCACAGACTTTTGAGGCAGAAGACACAGCAAGAGACAAGAGAAACAAACGAAATTAAAAGATCTACGAGAACGTAATCATAGCATGATTGAGTGGTAAGTGTATGGAACCAGACATGTGACGAAACTGAGTACATGAATGAGTACATGACAATAGTGTATAATGTATAAGAATATTTGAGATGAAGTGCCACAAGTGCAACATTCTCTCCTAGTACAAATAGGTAACACACACACACACACACACACACACACACACACACACACGCACATATACCCACACACCTCGCTTTGGAAGTGTGTGTGTGTGTGTGTGTGTGTGTGTGTGTAAGTTTAAATATTTAAATGCAGTTAAGTGACAGAGCAACGCCCAGTAACACACACACACACACACACACACACACACACACACACACACGGTGACTGACACTATATTTAACACTCATGAATCTAGATAAGATATATGATTAAGGAAATACTTGGCTTTGGAATTTCATGACTTTTTATTGGGGAAATTGAACCATGACAAAATATCATCATCAAATTTTTATATAAACGGAGTAAACGCACGTATGGAGACGAATGATGGTATAGACAATGGGGCGTGAAAGAATATGAAAACAAGTGAAGGTTTTGGAGTATCGCAGTGGCCGTTCACGAGTATAGAGAATGGGGAATCAAGGAAGAGCGGGAGTGACAGTGAGTGAGTGTGGAATAAGCGGTGATGAATCATGATGGAAGGTAATGGAAGACACCACAGCGGCTGAATGTGGATGATGATGATGATGGGCCAGCGGAGGAGGAGGAGGAGGAGGAGGAGGAGCTGAGGAAACTGGTGGACGATAGCGAGTATTCAAACAGTCCTGGAGTGTATGGATGTCGGGTATGATATCTTGTGTTTGGAGTATATGGATATCGGGTATGATATCTTGTGTTTGGAGTGTATTGATGTCGAGTATGATATCTTGTGTTTGGAGTATATGGATGTCGGGTATGAAATCTTGTGTTTGGATTATATGGATCTCAGGTATGATATCTTGTGTTTGGAGTATATTGATCTCAGGTATGATATCTTGTGTTTGGAGTATATGGATCTCGGGTATGATATCTTGTGTTTGGAGTATATGGATCTCGGGTATGATATCTTGTGTTTGGAGTGTATTGATGTCGGGTATGATATTTTATGTTTGGAGTATATGGATGTCCGGTATGATATCTTATGTTTGGAGTATATGGATGTCGGGTATGATATCTTGTGTTTGGAGTATATGGATATTCGGTATGATATCTTGTATTTGGAGTATATGGATGTTTGGTATGATATCTTGTGTTTGGAACATATGAACGTCGGGTATGATAACTTGTATTTGAAATGGATAGATGAATCCAGTGTCGTGTCATTCTAAATGGTAGGGAGCTGTGGATTGTGAAGGAAGGTGTAGATTTAGGTGGAATGTTACGTTGGGTTGGGGAAGAGGAAGACGAAGATAGCAACTGAATGATACAGTGAAAAAGGACTTGGAGGTGCCTTAAACTGTAGGGCAATTTACTATGAATTGTAAGTACGAGTTCAGACATTATTGTACGGATGCTTGAATTCGGTTCTTGGGATGAACACAGTGACATTATGATATCACTTGGTGTAGTAGCTGTTAGGGTTGCTGATCATGGTGCATTTACGGGACGCCGGGAGTCGACCCCGCAGAGGTTCGAGTCCTGGTGACGGCAGTGGGTCCATAGTCAACCCAGCCGTTTATCCGCCCTAAGAGTTGGTTGATTGATCAGGCTGAGGCAAAGGTATGTATGGTCTTGATGTGTGTGTGTGTGTGTGTGTGTAATAACACAGGAAAACCTTTTTTTTTTTTGGAACAAGCGAGAAAGATGTATGCTGTAGAAAAACAGAAAAGAAATTGTGTATCAGAAAGTGGAAGAGGCGACACGCGACACAAATGGTACATCCAGTATTAATATTAATATGAAAAGTTCGTGGAAATGTATTGTAGTATGACTGATGGTGCACCGGATCAGGGAAAACCCTGTGTGAGAGAGAGAGAGAGGCAAATATTCTCTGGGAATATACCGCTTGATGCTTTGGATATGTCATAAAAAGACGCCAGTGTAATGACGAACCATCATGCACAATGAACACTCCTCTTTTTTTTCTTTCATGCATCCACTTTTTATTTTGGCACTTGTTTGGTAGCTAATTAGTAAACCTTTTGCTGTTTATGAAACCTGTAAAAGGCCTAATCTCGTACGCACACCATGGCATAAAGCTAAAAGGGTTATAACACGCCTTATACACTGCTGTATCAAAGTTAAAACACGCCTTATACACTGCTGTATCAAAGGATTTTCCCTGATACATAAGTGCTGTGAGTGTATAGGTAAGTTACAGGGTTCAAAATGATAAAAACATGATTTTAGATGCATGATACGTCTCTTCCTTGTATCTCATTCTTGTATCTCCCCCGACGATGTGATCATTGCACGAAAGTGCACTTGGGAACTTATCGTGTTTCATTTTCCTCGTGGTTAAACGCGTATGCATATATGAATTTGATTAGTTACTGACACGTGTAGGGAAACAGTATTTTTCACATGGAATTCCGTTATCAAGAATGAAACATCAGTAAGAGGAATACTGTTTTATGATGTTCCAACTAGTTTTAAGCTGTGGCTAAGAGGATTCCAGTTCTTCGCTTCATCAACAAGTAAACTAGACAAAAGAGTTTTTCGATGCCTGGGAATCACCGGGTTTGAGGCGATCCTGCTGAAAGGTGGTGGTCGGAAAAATTGTGATGTGGTGTGGTAACTTTTGCCTTCGTGCCTGAAGCCACAAAAAAACAGGGGGATTGGACAAGTTACACACGTATTGGGTCAACAAGAGGGGATCCGAATAAATGATCCTGTACCCCTGTATATATATATATATATATATATTTTTCCAAAAGAAGGATCAGAGAAGGGGGCCAAGTGAGGATATTCCCTCAAAGGCTCAATCCTCTGTTCTTAACGCTACCTCGCTGACGTGGGAAATGGCGAATAGTATGAAAATATATATATATATATATATATATATATATATATATATATATATATATATATATATATATATATATATCGGTTGCTAGTGGTGCCATCATGCAAACAGGTCTGTAGGTCTGTATAAGCGTTGACAGTTGCAAAAAAAAGAAATCACGAAATTTACATATATTGGAAATTTCTGATTTGGGCAAAGTACCAGTCTTTAGCGACGCTGTTCGTTGTATAGTAACTTATTCCATCACGTAGAATTTGATGTTAAACCCATACGTGTCCAGAATTTCCTCCAGGCACAATGAACAGCAGATCATCTTAGATAAAAATGTCGTAGCGGAAAAGGTAATTCGCAATAATGCTCGGAAATTTAGAGGCTTTAAAAATGTCAACATCTTGTGAGGTTATCGACCTACTGGACGCTGAGAACAAGCCACTATAGATATCACCTTGATGTTCCACTAGGATCCAGGCATCATCATATGGCTTTGTCCATTTGAATTTCGTCAGAACCGAAGAAAATCTGACGCTGGAGACAAGACACCAGGAGGGGAGGTAGCATGACGGATATCTGATTTTAAAGTGGAAAAGACGCTCGCAAAGAAAACGGGAAAGATAGACGTCTTGAAGAGGTTCAGGCATCACGCTATTATCCATTTTCTATCGAGTGTAAAAAATATTTAACTCATATTTTTTCAGTTTCTTTTTTCTTTTTTTCTTTTTTCTTTTTTTTTTTACATTGGATAGGCTTAGTATAAGACATATTTGTTGGGTAGGGGCAGAGAGCTTCCAAAAACAACAGGAGCTCAGGAGCAGAACTTGTGAATGTGTCGACGATATACAACCGTAATTTCATTTACCTGAAGTTTATATTATTTAGTGTCTTTTGCTAGACATTAATAATACCTCGCTATCTATCTTGAGTTCACGTCTTCTGTGCCATATACGGAGGCAGTTTAAAGCCTTACACTATTGTGATTCCAATGAGATGGAAAAAAAAAAACCTGATGGAAATTAGCCATTTTTTCCTTAAATCTGGGAACTGTTTAGCTACAAAATGTGACAAATTAGGTCATAAATCACTTGAATCACGTAAATTACACATCACGGCGGATTGGGTAATTTACGAAATAAAGAATTATAGTCTTTACGTGAAGTTCTACATTGTTCATAACTCCCTTGTTGGCCAGGGAGATGGCTTGAGGGAGGGAGGGAGAGAGACACACAAGGCTGGTGTTTGCGTCGGCGTCCGTACCTCTTGTCTGTCTGTCTGTCTAGCTCTCTCTCTCTTTCTCTGTCTGTCTGTCTGTCTGTCTGTCTGTCTGTCTGTCTCTCTCTCTCTCTCTCTCTCTCTCTCTCTCTCTCTCTCTCTCTCTGTTACGAACGTCGCTCACGCTCAGTATTCTGAGGCTATCCGCTAGGCATGAGTGATGAGTTCAGCATCACACGGGCGTAAGACGACCTCCTGTCGTCCTCCTCCTCGCGTGGAGGGGGAAGGAGGAAGTCATTAGAGCTGACACGTTTGTCTGGCGATGAAAGAAAGCAGATTGCAAACATGTTATTAGATTTCATGTTGATTGAATAACAGAAAACGTTATTTGATTTGGAAGTATTTTAAGGGGGGGTCTCTCTTGTGGTAACGAGGTCCCCCACCCAAAGCCTGGCACACACACGTCCTGCTAATCAACTAGCATGCAAGGAAATGATGTCTGTAATTCTCAGCCACCTTGATCATATGCTTTTGAAACTAAACAATTCCATTAGGAAGTAATTAGCATCCGCGGTCTCAAATTTTGTATTTTCGGTTAATTATTCGTGTTCCTCGTTAGGATTAATTAGGACAGGTAATTACAAGAGCTAGATAAATTTCTTAATTAGTCGTCAGGGCGTATCCTGGCATGCCTTGGGAGGGACACGGGGGGCCATCATTAATATCTGGATACGACGGTGCTATAATAACGTCAGGGGTTGAAATTTTGTCATTTTTTTTTCTCCTACAGAATTACCAAAAAGGCATTTAGAATCGTTACTTCAGACCCTAGAACGGTAGCTGTTTCCTTTTATTGATATTTAGATTCATAAGGAGAATGATTAATTGTGACAGTATTTAAGACTTGAATATGGTAATTACAGTGACCACTTCATGTCTATAGATTTTCTTCAGACTTGGTCGAGACCCAAATCTAATCTTGTCTCGTGGACGTAACAGACTCATGTTCGTTCATGTGCAAGTACTGAAACACACACACACACACACACACACACACACACACACACACACACACATATATATATATATATATATATATATATATATATATATATATATATATATATATACACAGCACTTAAAGACACCCAAAGAGCTATCAGAGAAGGTCTAGAGGAGAGGACAACAGAGATGGTACCAGATTGAATGGTCGTTACCATGACTTCGGAAGTATATAGTTGTGGTGGCCTGGTTACCAGTGAAATCTGCGCAACACAGTGGTCTCGAAATATGCTTCGGTCAGCAAAATATTTGAAGGATATATATATTTTTTTCCTAACTACTGGTTCTCAGTGGTTGGGCTGTTTAGCAGCAAACCACCACAGAGTGATGACTGTCTTGAATCCCTTTTTGTTGCTGGATGATATCATTGGTTTGTGCAGTGAGGGAAGAAATCTTCGGTGCTTTTGTCCAGAAGAGGAATCTACCCCTCTGTTCCTACCTAGTCTGGTAATCCAGCTCCTCAATTAGCCTCCCTTTCAAGTGAGCGGATTGTGGGAGGGGGGGAACCTTTTGGCAGCATATGTAGGGTGATAGCAGGACTTCGTGCACACTCCGACACATCTCTTTTTTTTTCCCTTACATATTTACTTAAGTTGTATTTAAGAGTGGAGGGGGCGCGCGCGTGTATATATACTGGGATATTCATAATTCTATTTGATATTGCCTCTACCGTTACAACTTTTAATCTCAGTCGTTCACTCATTCTTTTCCATGCTGTAATCTTTGCCTGTGTTCGATAGCCTGGGTAAGAAAGACTCTAGTAAGACTCCTCCTGTGAATGACTTATCGAAGTGTATGTATGTTCTTTCTCTGGCTCGCGATATCTACAAGAACTGATAGAAAACGTCGTTTGTCCAGATCATTCCCAGTTTGATTTTTAAACGTGAATGTGGGTGAAGGGATGATCACTCGTGTTCCAGTCCACCCACGGTGAAGGATAAGACTCTGTTATCAGCAAATGCACCTCACTGCATTTGGGCATGAGAGGAAATCGTTGCATTCCTGTGCTCAAGGATGCAAGCCCTTGTATTGCAAGAGGTTACGGGTATGCTGAGTGACTAGGTTGGAAAAATTGATATGTTTTAGGTATTAGGATTATTCTTCTCGTTCTAAGCTGATTCTCTTATTTAGCAAATGTGGCACGGCCAAAAGCAGGCGTCAGTCATGGCCACCTCAGATCCAAGGAAGAATGAATTAAACGGGAAAAAGAATAAAAGAAGAAATTAATCTGAATGCATAAGGTGATTTTTGACCTGAGTCATAAAGTTGAAAAGGAGTGGGAGAAAGACAAGAGAGAGAGAGAGAGAGAGAGAGAGAGAGAGAGAGAGAGAGAGAGAGAGAGAGAGAGACGAAGATTCGCCAGGTTCTCTGTACGAGGAGAGGTAGAGATAACATAACGGTCAATCCTCGTGTGGCCTCCGTGCAGAAACTATGGGAAGCCTCAGCCAGCTCCATGCCATGGGATCCAGCCTTGTGTGTGTGTCTGGCGGCAGATACAGAAAGCTCACAGGCACAGTGGCTGAAACAATACCTGCAGAACAAGAGGAAAGGGAGTCAACGTAGCGGCGGAGGGGTGAGGTTGCTTGAAGAGAGACGTGTTGTAGCAGGAGAGTAGATAAGTAACACTGCTTTCAATGCTTCTTCCTGTAGGAGGAGAGGTTAGAGAAGAGCCACACATGATATACGAGAAGTACTTTATCCTGTGTTGAATGAGAGATCCTTGTAGATTCACGTGAAGTAACTGCTCACAGTAGAGATAATTTCGCGACCTACACAGTACTTCTTGTTATCAGGAAGCAGATATTGCTATATGCATTTCGTGGGGTTTCCAGGATAGGATAGAAGATATCATCTTGGCCAGTAGGGTCTGTTTTACCGCAAGGGTGAATTACAGTGCCTTGAAATCTGACAGCAGAAAACAAATGAGATTTACAAGAACGTAGAAATTGCTTTTGTTTTTTGCAGTTGAAATTATCCAGGTTACCTCTTCCTCATTTGTGCATCAGCTCAAAAGAGCTTGTAAGGAGAAACATTTCTAGTAGTTAGTTTAATTACTAGTAAAAGGATAACTGCTGTTAGTATCATAATTGCTGGTACTTTTACATACAAAATTATATGCATTTATTCACGATATCAATCAAGGATGATGAAAGTAATCAGCGCTCTGGTAATTTCTTTATGAACCTGCGTGGACATTTTGTTTATATCCTGTACGTTGAATCTCGCACAATAGTTGAATACAGTTTTCATCTGATTGCTCGATAGAATAGTGATGATTCACTACTTTCATCATAATAAAAGAATATACCATAACAATCAGCGATTCTATATCTGATATGTAATTACAAAATATGTAATTGAATATTTGTGGAGGATAACCTATAGGTGGAACTGCTGCTTGATGCAAATCCTGCCTAACCACGAAAAGGCTTCCTTACCCAGATTAAAATAAATTTCTTAGAATATTTTCATCTGTATTAAGAGCACTGAATAGCCTTAGAAGCTCCAGTGCTTGGCTTATAAACCTAAATTCTCTAATAATATAATCCAGCTCTTACCCAGATTTGAACACGACCAACCCATTCTCTCTCTTAAGGGTGATAGACATTCCTCGTCACAATAGGTGAATAATGGATTTCAACTTTTACAGTTTTTATTCAATGGTGACACACCTTCAAAACTGATACTCACTCGTGAGAACGAGACACTATCATCCCCCTACCGTGAAAGTGTGTATAGTTCAATATGAAAATTCACGCGGGACAATTTTCGTCCTCAAATGAACACCCCTGTGGAGCGTACACACCTATACGTTCCAATTAAGTTCCCACACCTGGTCATGTGGAGAGACGGTATACAAACCATCACTGGCCATTTACCCCATATGCGGTGTAGTGCCGCAGACACACACACAACAAGCCGGGGCTGTACACACACTGTACTGCAGGCCACCTGCCTCATATCTTGTGTATAGGGTTAATGGAATCGCCACTTACCCATTTGTGGGCTTGGCAGAGACCTCTACAGCCCATTTAGTACACATCTGGTGGGCAGTGGGCGCTGAAACGAGCCATTCGGCCAACTGAAGACTGTCATAAAGATCGCTGCTGGATGTCTATACCACACAGTCTGGTCGGGCTAGAAGTTGGAATGCGCCACTCGGACCATTGATAGTCATCTAACACACACACACTCATGATGTAGTGGGAGACCAAGCCCCTCGGGACATATTAAGATACTTGTAATGCCTAGTCGCCAGTATGGCTGCTTCGAGGGCAGGGCCATATCATCATTGAGCAAGTGGCTATCAACGCGTTAGGTCCAAAGGCCAATCAACCACTGGGTATCATCACCAAGTGATGACAGGAACTCATCACAAAGACGTCGTGGGTCAGGACCTTTAAAGAGGTCATACGTTCATCCCGATAAACAAATCGTGGGTCATAATCACACAAGTATCCTAATTCAGTACAGACATCCTGTGCCATCACATCAGACACCCCTTGCAAAGGAGGTATTGCATAAGTGAGAGGGAATAGGGTAAAGAGTAGAATGACCTTGCATGATATGTCTACCCTAGAAGACTAGACGGGTGAGTGGAGTGAATGTTCTTCGTCTTCGATGGCATTTCGATCCTTTCTCTTACGGGAGAACGTAAGGCCGCCGTAAGGAAGGGAACATCTTCGGCAGACGAAAACCGACCTATGCGGAAGGGAACAAGGAACGCTCGCGGAAATGGAGCCCTGCCTAGTGGGTCGGAGACCAATCGTGTCCCTCACCTCATAGTCTTAGGGCCAAAGTTATCCCTGACGTGAATGAAAGACTTGATGTGAATCAGGTCTGCGTAGGGCTGAGGATGATCGTGAAATCATGAAAGAAACGGAGCTTCCAGGAGTACTAGGGAGCTACCGAGAGCTCCCCGACACGCTTCAAGCCTTAGTGGGAAGTATGGTTGAGGGATTTCCACTCGGCCAGATGACGCGATCAGGATGGGGTATGATTAAGTGAAGCTTAGTTACGGCTAGCGTGCTATAGCACACAAATCACGGGAGTGTGTGTGTGTGTGTGTGTGTGTGTCCTGGGGGCAGGACGTGGTAATAACCAGCCCGTCACCTAAACTCTACATTAGGAAGATTGAGGAGGTGAATCATTAATGTCATTATGAAAATTACTCTCAAGTACGTGGACAAGCTGTCCGAAACCGGATGGTTCAGTCGTATTTTCAGATCCAGTTTAGTACACACCAGTTTGGACGCTCCGCATCCAGGTACACATTACCTGTCTGAGAAGGAACAGTGAAGGGAATAGTATAAAAAGATGTACTTGAAGGGCATTAACTAGAGGGGAAGGATGACAGCCATGGAGGTACAAGCGTAGGACGAAAGGGAGAGACATAACGTGAGTGCAGAATTAAAGTTGCTGAATTGATTTGACACCGTCAGTCCCGATTAACTTTGTAAGCGTGAATAGAAGTGACGCCGCTGAGGGACGTAGCAAAAACATTAGACTATTCTTAGGGTATGAATACCACAAGGAATTTCAGTGTAGCACTAATAAAAGCAGACCAACATTCCTTTGTTCCTTATGTGGTTTAGGATAGTAAATTCTGGGATGAGAATGTATTTGTATCCTTCTGTTGCTTATTTGATTAATTTATTCCCGTGTTGACAGGCCATTTAGAGTGTTTGAATGGAATGTCTCAATGAGGACATAGTCATCATTTCTTTCATAACACTGGTTAGTTACAGGGATCAGTTGTAAGTTCAGGCAGAGACGAAATAAGTATTGTCTTCGATCTTTGCCTCAGTATCACCGACAATATCATGCCGAATATCACCCACAATATTCTCGTACTTTTTATCTTGTTGATTGTAATATTCATCATTGATTGTAATCTTAAATGTGTTCCAGCGTACGTAATCCTGTAATCGATGATTATATAATCTGCAAAGGTTTAATCTTCACATTCCCTAAGGGCATTATGATAATCTTGCCATTTAAGTTCAAATTGTGTGTGAAAATAGACGAGCTTGTTCTATTCAATATCCTGCAACGATAATGGTTTCTCTCCACCATATTGGATTTCTAGATAAAGATGCACTTTGTCGTTAGCTGCAGCATGACAGACGACTCTACTCATGGTCCTGCTTCACAGTTGTGAAGAGCTCGTCTCACTCGTTGGGGATGGTGGCGATCCTCCACCATAGTCTTGAACTGTGACATCTTTTGGCTGTTCACCAGCCTGAGTAGTGACGTCTTAGAATACTGGCGCTGCTGGCTATCCCCCCTGAAGTTATCATAAGCCGCCTCATTCCCAGATCATTAACTAGGGACGTTATCTCGTATTTGTGGCATTCAAACACCCTCTTGCTTTCGTAACATCGAATCTAAGCTCTTCTAAATTTATACAACGATTTTCACTTGGACAAACACTTGGTCTTGAACCTATCAGTCCCTCCAGCGATACTCACCCAACCCTCTATCCTCGTGGTTTACAATCCCATCACCTCCTTCCTCTTTCTGCTTCCCCCACCCTAATAAACCGTCCTTTCTTCTTTTTTTATCAGGACTTAATCTCTTTCCTGCCCTTAGTCCCTTACCTCATCTCCAAATATACAAATATCACCCTTATCAGTTCATTTCCCTATCGTAAAAAAGATAAAGGTTGGAGTAATTTTCCCCTCTCTTAAATCCCCTTTCTACAACACGCTTGGGCCTAGTTTGAAAACCACCATTAGCAGTTATAACGACAAGGTGGCTCACTATAGTATCGGTTTGGACTCGCCATACCTTCCTCCCAGCGTTCCCTCAGAGGTGAAGATTGTCCCCAAAGTGAAATATCCCGCGCCATTAAGGACGTTCCCTCGTTCCCCGGGTTATATCAGTTCTCATTTCACCACCGCCCTCACCCCCTTGCCTGTCGTCGCCACAACCCGAACCCATTTTCTTGCTCTCTCTCTTGTCTCTCGTTCTGTCATCAGCGCGGTGTGTGTGTGTGTGTGTGTGTATATATAAGAATGACCCTCACCCACCCTCCCTCTCTCTCTCTCTCTTTCTCTTTCTCTTCCTGTTCATCATCAAAACCAACCTCTCTCGCGGTTTTCATTACTCTCTCGGTCCACGCCCTACACGCAGCCGACCCCTCTCTCTCTCTCTCCACCGGGCTCGCCCCTCTGCCTCGGTTCCCGAGCTGGTGAGTGTTACCCGCGCGATCACCGACTGCTACACTCACTTCACCTTCAAGCCCAAGACGCCCGTGCGATCAAATACTGAAAAGAAAAAGGTATTCTTAATTTTGAAGCCCCACTGATCGCGTGATACTCCAGCAATGCAAGTGATATCTAAAAGGAACAGAGTAATTGAAACCCCTTTTCTAACCATAGATAAAACGGTCTTAGCTGTTTGTTATGGCTCTATACGTATATGACCATTAGTAACGTTAGTAAATGTAGTCATGGGTAGTGCGAAGATCAGTTTGACTATTCCTCATTCCCCGCACTTGATAGTAAGCCTAGAGCGTGAGTGAGGTTAACATTAGCAAATAAGGAAAACGGGAGGAGGAGCCATTCGATCTGGGTAAGAAAATTACAGGTGAATCACATTTTGTGCAGGACAAAGATATCGTTCTTAGCACACGATCAGGTACGGGATTACACCAGTGCTCTGGGCAGTTTGCGTCACGAACGGTGAACTAAACTGACTTCCATAACATCTCTTAAACTGGAATATTGTCTTTCACGAGTTCTTACATGTAACGTTTCTCTATGTTACTATCTTGTTGCTGCTTTCCACTGCAACATCATACCTATATTTTTAATGTATTCAGACAGCGTGATATTAATGTTTCCCTTTACGTAAAAAGAGAAATTTTCATATACAACCTGTTAACTGCTTGTGGTTATCTATTATATCTGAGTGTTATTAAATTTATGAGGCATTACCCTCGAGCATAATCAAGAAATTACCTTCACACTTACCACTCATTATCACATCTGCTGGGGTGTAATTACAGCAGTGGAGGTAATTAATGGATGCTTGACAGGGGGAAGACATAATCAACTGTATCTAAGGCCATTCTTGACAACATGTCTAGAGTTCTTGGCCTGGTGGTCTTTTATTTGCAGCTTACCAAACCTGCGTCAATAGATCGCGTTCATCTAGAAAGCGGATTGGATTCCCTCCGCTAGTTGCTCTCTTAGGTTTGCTTTTGAGCGTATGTACCTACTCTCAAGTAGACCGAGGAACGCTCTTAGATAGTTATGCGTCCTTGTCGTGACGAACGTAACTGCGTGCTTGCATTAGCGTGGTAAATGCTGCATGGAAACCTATTCTCATCAGAACATTACATACATAGCGTATCTCGCTTGCAACACGAGCAGCGTGACGGTAGAGCATCGACTGTGTAATGAAAGGGTCCCAGATCGTCTTCAGATGGAATTTGACGGCTTCTTATCTAGGGTTCCATTCTGATAATTGGTTCCGAAAGAGCTTGTATCTCCTTGCAAATGAAGGTTCGACAAGAACCAAAAACCTATATGCTAAAGCTACTCTTAATGTGCTAAATGATAAATATGAAATGCCTGTTAGATTTTCAGTGAGCCGTCATGAGTAATCTTTTCACGGTAACAAATGTGTATATTTACTGTTATCCTTTTCTTATAGGTTATATTGATTTCACGCGCTTTTGGCCCTGATCAACAGGTTCTTATCTAATCAGTCTTTGGCTACAGATTATCATTTGTATTAATGATTCATAACGACTCACTTCATCCCCATGACAGAAATGCACCTCTGATGTCACTACATGATAGATGCCTTGATATTGATAGCCAGTTACCCAATGGTTAACATGGTCTCCTGCAAGTGGACAACCAACCTCCATATTAGTTTTCCCTCGTATTCCATTTGCTTTCACATTCTTCTGTTCATAATTTCTCTTTGCCTTCTGATTTAGTCCCTTGGGTTGAATCTTTCCCCTGACTAACAGCACTAACGCCATAAAGGTTAAGGCGTTGGAGTACCACGAACTTTTAAGTCGAAAGAGATGTCATTGTAGAAAATATTTTGAATTAGAATAAACTTTTCGCACGATCATCTTAGTGGGCATCACAGAAAGGTCTTTGACGACCTCACGAGTGGAGTAAAGTGCTGAAATAGATTTGTGAGTTACAACACTGTTTTCTTCGTTACTTTGTCAAATGATCCGCATCAAGGGGAGATAAGAATATAGAGAGATCAAAGGCAGCAAGAGCTGTAGATTATGAGAAGACAAAGAGACGTTTATAAAGAAGCTGTTCATGTTTTTCGCCCAGATATAGTTATCAAACTTTTGGAACACGTTTGTGTTATAACAGATGTTGGTTAGGTCATATGGGGCTCTTTTTAAAGGTTGTGCATCGCGGAGTTACAGGTGCTATTTAGGGTAAAGATGGACTGTGTCAGTGTACATGGTCAACTGAGCCATTTTTTTCTTTTTTCTCTCAGTAGCAGGAGATATCTAAGCGGCTCTCAGCAGAAAAAGAGCTTGTTGCTTCTTGGCATTAGGAAGGAGTTATCATCTCTTAGCAGGAAAGAGATATAAACTGCTCAGTGGGAGAGGCAGAAATGGGCTATCGGCAGGGGAAATGGCCATTTCTCAGTATTATGAGGAGGGAGGCATTTCTCAATAGTTGGAGGAGATAGTTCCTTTTCCATCGGTGGAGGGAGCGTATTTCTCAACGAGAGATAGACATTTCTCCACCGACTGGGAGATAATCATCTCTCAGGAGTAGGAACCAGTCATACTTCTGCAGTGGACGAGTTGCAACATTGCAAGTGAAACTGTAAACATAAGATGTACGAAAGATACAAATATTTTTCGGGACGTAAGTCATTGCTGGTTTGCTCTCAGGGATGAAAAGAATTATAGTAAAGATGAGCAACTGGATAGTTTCTATCGTTACAAAATAACATATTACGATGCCTGTAATGTCCGTGTATAGAAGATGTACTTTTTCATAATTCCTTATGATCGATTATATTAGAATACTGCAATATAAGGAAAGAAAAGAGCCTACAGACCTACGGAACGTTAAAAGTGAAAAGAAATCAATTGTCATAAGTATGTCACTGAAGTTATTGATATGGATATCATAAACCAAAAGCCTTTACCATGAGACTGCCAGATTGATATAGGGGTTTTGATCCTCTTTCGTAACCTCAAATTGGATCCAGTAAATCAGACGATCTTTCTCTAGCGATTCATAACTTCGAGAGTTAACACCCAAAAATTTCGGTCGCGTTAAGAGAATCTCTTAAGTGTCATAGTATTACCTCTATGGGTTTGTAGAAAATGGGAATCAAAAGCGGTTGTAGAAAACGAGGCGTCACGACAAGGGATAATTAAAGTAAATGTTCAGCTCGTGTCACATGCTTGAGAGTAACAGACTAAATGACATAAGATAGATTCGTTGACGAAAGATTGGAATTATACGTGAATTATATCGTCTAAGAGGATGATTTATAATTGTATTTAAAGGATCATGGAATTATATCGCCATACCAATACACATATCTGTCTGAAAATCGCAGAAAATGGATTAGATTTCATCGGTGGCAACAACATTACTGCTTAGTATGTTCATTATATTCGAGCAAATGATATCAAATTGCAATGTATGACCGACCTGGTGCTATGTATGAATCAGTTTGAAATCAAGCAGGCTGAAGATGAAGCACTGCCGAATTGACACACGACGCCCGTAAATCAAATGGAATTGCAAATGAAATTCATACGAAGGGGCTTTGCTCCTCGAGAGAGAGAGAAAGACCATCACTACGTGGGAATTCCTTAGCGTTTGATGATAACTAATTAGCATGAAGGTCGAGGTAACCCAGACGTCTAAAGGTGATGTGTTGTGACAACCTAGTGCTGGAGATCAGTGAGGGATACGCCACTGGTGTGGTTGCTGACGGCATCACAGCCAATGGGAGGAGTGTGTGGGTGGGTGCTGGGGTTACGTCATCGTACCCGGGGTCCTGGTCCAAAACCGGTGGTGCCCGGGAATTTCCTTAGGATTTCAGAGAACGTTTCAGCATACTGAAGACTAGCAACATTCACATTTTGCGTGAGCTTACAGAGTTGAAATATTCTTAAAAGCACGTGTGAAGTAGACATTACCGAAGTGTAATAACGTAAGTGAACACTGAACAGGTATTGTGAACTTTATTCTTAGAGGGGACTCGAAAGAAGCTTTGTATCCACTGATAAGATTTGTCTCATAGGCCCTGGTTGTCATCACGACCTCCAGTTAACCAGGATATATCAGCCAATAAGGCTATTCCAGCTTATGGACGAAAAAGCACTTGTGAAGATTATAAAAAAAGACTCTTGAGATTTGTCTCATCTTTTTTTCATATCACTGTAAGCATTTGCTGTGTGAGGACGAGAAAAAGGAACATATAGAAGTCTGCATTAAGCTTGAGTCCTAAATCAACGCTATTCACGCCCTTCTGACCTTCAGTATAGACCCGTTGCCTGAGGATGGCATCAGTAAACATCCTTGAAAAGGTACTGATATGTGGAGGTTGATGTCATCAGTCAACGACATCATATGACCGTAATATCTCTCGCTGTTGTCCACATGACAGGGACATGAATGCACCAGTTACCCCTCAAAAAAAAAAAAAGAAGTCAAGATTCACATAAAAAAAAGCAGCGCTAGAGAGTAACCCAGTTCTCCATCCTCTTTGTCCTTCTACAGCGTCGTCAAAAGCAACATAAAAAGCCACTTGTATCATACACCAACCTCAGACGCTACTTGGTACATTATGATACACCCTGTGATATCCTAAATGTCGACGAAATCCCACGCAAAGCCCTTCGAGCGTCAGGTGAAGCGGGGTTATACACACCGTTGGTTCCAGTTACCCTTTGAGGGGAATCCGAGCCGCTTGATAAGATCCGAAAGTACATAACTCGTGCGAATCTGATGCTACGTTAAGGGATTAATCGAAAAGGGAGCGGATCATCCGTTCGCAACTTATTGCATACAATGTTAAACAAATACTTTAAGATCTCTTACTTAATTCTGTATATGGCGCAGTAGTGTTGGTATATGACCTTGTGGTGGCTCTTGACATACACACACACACACACACACACACACACACACACACACACACACACACACACACATATACAACACTAGAACTGCTAGAAAAAAGTTTACATCATATAGATAAAAAGAAATTTGTATTCATGGTAACACAATTCTAACATAACCACATATCTCTCAGATTTCATCGTGTAAGTCAGGCGCCGTCATATACCTAGAACCAGGACCGATATACATCATTATCACCGACGCACATCATCGGCCATCACCACCATCACTTTAAAACCACCAGCGCCATGCACCAACACCATCAATCCATCACCACCACCATACATCAATTTCTATCATCGTCTGTCATCACCACGCAGACATAGCTTTGCTACACGTCATTAACACAAGCTTAAAGAGCTGGCGTTTAAATCGCGCTATTAACCACATCCATCAGTACATTTACCCTCATTCAGTCCCGCTTGGAAACGCCAGTTACCATTACACGGCACGCACATCACTGCCGAGCAACACCACTCCCATTATGGAGCTGCACCATCCCATAGCCTCAGAGGTGGTACTCAGGCCAGCACCATCACATAGGAGAGGCTTGACGCTATCTGGTGCAGTCTCAGCACCATCACCACTGCCAAGCATACACCATGACTCTCAGATGATCAGCTCTTACTGCTGTACCGCCAACACTCACCCACCATCAGACAGCATTTGTCCCGGAGCGTGACCTCACCTCTCCATCGCCCTCTTTCATTCGCAGGAGGCAATTCATTCTGCTTCTCTTTTCCCCTTGAGATCCACCATGGGTGACTGACCTTGTCTCGTCACCTGATACTACTCCTCGTAGTAAACCTACCACCTAGCGCATACACGATCGCCATACATCATCTGTAACGCCACACAGAAAACACTGGCCCACGGCTGCAACAGCAACGCCACCACATGACTCCGGCATCTCTCCAACACAGACACACAGCACCACGACAGAGCATTAACAACACCCTTGCAAATCAGCAAGAAAACATGAGCACGGCTACAAGGCATTAGCACCACCACAGACTATCAGCACCGACGGAAAATATGAGCACCACCACAAAGTATCAGCACAGCCACAGAGTATCAGAACAGCCCCAAAGTATTAACACCACCACAGAAATATCGGCACTAAAACACATTATCACCACTCACCATCAGTACTAGTTAAAACCACACAGCAACACCTTACCACCACGCAACACAACACCAGTGCCATCAGCAAAACACCATCAGCAGTGTCACACACACACACACACACAACACAGCACTAGCATCACAACACAGCACCAAGAGCAGTGTCGAACACCACTACTGGTAACACACACACACACACCACCCTACCACCACAACACAGCACCACCACCAGCACACAGTAACCGTACCATAACAGCAGTAACACAGCACCAGGAGCAGTGTTGTACACTTCCATTAGTAACACACAGCAATCGCACCATAACAAGAGTAACACAGCACCAGGAGCAGCATCGAACACCACCAGTGGTAACACACAGCAACCGTGACGTAACATTAGTAACACCGATATACACCATAGCTCTGCAGGATAGTAACACCACCGCCACACAGAGGGCGTCAGGGATGCGATTCTCCATTTCCACCACATTTTTCTCACTGCCGTAAATATATGACGTGATAATCGACCGATAATTAAATTCGATGTAGTTTCCATTAACTTTTAATTCTGTCGCTAATTTTCTTTTCCCCCCTTTTTTTCCCCCCCTGAAACAGCAACAGACAGGGTAGTGCATACCCACGAAATAAAATCGAGATTGGGTCTCTTTGCCTTCCTATACATTCATTATTCAGACCAATCTGTGTCCTTGTTTCATTCTATCTGTGATTATCATCATACAGTGACCTAAATTGGTGTGCTGAACCTGTTGTAAAAAAAAAGAAAAAGCATCATACAGTTGTGCACTTTTAAGTGTTATGAGAGCGCCCCCAATAAGCAATTTCAGTACTAATTTTCACTTTCCACATTTGTAATCTTTGAACAGACGAGCGAATTAAGTTCTTTGCTTAAGCAGTGTGGAGCTCGGTATATCCAAAAGGAATATCATCATTATTGAGAAAATTGCAGAACATATTGATGCCCTAACGACCTTCATCAACAATGAACACAGCAGTAAGCATAAAGTCCGCTGGACATACGTAGAGAGCATTCGCAAATGTCTCTAGTATTGCCAGAGACACACACGTTGTTCGTTATAATTCCACCTAGGACACGGTAATAACTGCAGGTCTTCGTAAGACACAGCCTTTCGTCAAAGTTTGTCCAGGATAATTGCCACTGTAATCTTAATACGTTTGCTTAGCGCGGTCCAGGCTACCCAGAACCCCGTGATTGCATTGCTTACACTTCTGCCTATGTAGTTGCACATGTAATACCTCGGAAAGTACATGAACTGCAGCAGTGCTTGCTATAGATAATCTGGTATAGACACCCAGATGATTGCTTCCCGCTAGATTTTGTTGGTAAAAGCTCTCTCGGTGTCTGCCCTTCAAAAGGTGTGGATAAACGAAATTTGATTTAAGGGAATCGTATGGAAATGATAAAAAGATATTCGTAACACAGGCTCGCCATTTCCCGTGTGAGCGAGGAAGCGACAAGAGCAGATGACAGAGTCTTAGAGGGAAGATTCTTCACTTGACTCCTTGCTTCGTGCCTTCATTTGGAAAGTAACACAGAAAGGGAGGATTTCCAGCCACCCGCCCCCGTTCCTCTTATTCGCCCTCTACGCCACGCAGGGAATACGTGGGCAGTATTCTTTTTCCCCTGTCCCAGGGATGTATATATATATATATATATATATATATATATATATATATATATATATATATATATATATATATATATATATATATCAATCCTCATGACTAACAGCAGTTGTACCACCAGAACCACCACTGCCGCTACAGCTGCCCTCTCTACCAACACCCACATGACAAATGACACTAAAGAGGATCGACCCGTCACAATGCTATGTTGCAGCGGTGCGTGCATAGCCAAGCCGCACCTGTAACCATAGCAGGGGGTGAAGGCTGATGGACAGCAATACTTCCACCGCAAGTGCCACTCACTCTCTCTCTCTCACACCTCCACCGTCCCCCGTTGTTGTCGCCACTAACCTGGCACAACGAATACGAAAATGACACACGCCACTGGCAATGTTCGCTGATATGCATTACGAACACAGATTAGCAAAGACGTGACGACTAGCAGTGCTGATCTAGTAACAGTGGCATTGCCAAGACTACCACCGTCACTGAGAATCACCGTTAGACACTAGATGTAACACGCGTTACTGTAGAGGACATTGCAGATAAGGCTGTAACACTGGGGACTATCTCATCTCCTCCTACCACATTCAGCAGTTCCATTGCTATCATACCTTTGCCACTGCCACTGTAGTCATCACTGTTGCTACCACATGAGCCTCATCACCGCCACCACCCCACCACCCTCCAGGTCACCACAACCATCGAGCCACAAACGCCATTATAACCAGTAAGATTAATATCAGCATCATTTATCACTATAAGCACCATAATGATTGACTCATTTATCGCCATGAACAATCACCCTATCCTAATAGACACCACCATAGCCAGCATCATCACTACAAACATCATCACTATCGCTGCTAATCAGTCCTCACCACAAGGGCCAAGACCTCGTCACACGCACCATCAATACCACATCCAACACTTCTTCCAGAACGACGTGCCACCATTGCTTACACATGTCATCCCTCAAACACCACCGCTGCCACCACTACCACCACAGAAACACCATCAGAATCACTGCCAACACCTCTGCCAATATTCATACCACCAACTCGCAAAAGACAGGACTTAGCCCCTGATGTGGCAAATCCTCATTACTCTGTGGCTTTCTAGTACATCAACACAGCAGCACTAATGGTCATAAGACAGGTGGCGACAGATAGATTACAACCTGAATCTGTCGAGCTACATCGGTAACGAGCGATATTCATGAAACGCATATCAATAAACATTTGAAAGAGTATATAAATCCTAACCTTTGGCGCCTAACACCAGTTTAACCAATTTAGAAAAGCGGCAAAAACATTTTTCACTACGAAAACGTTCCGAGTTAGTTTTTACCAGAAGTGTTAGTGATTTAGTGGCAATTTTGTACATAGGTTGAGTAAGGCGGTGCAGATTCTGGATTCATAGTTCTAAGAAGTGTGTGATGTGGGTGAGTAATGTAGCCCACAACCTGACCCAGCCCCATTAAGCGTAGGCAGGTAGATATGAAAGATGTAGTGTACTCAAGCCTGAAATCTTTTATAGTCTGATGCTACAAAGCTGATGCAGTACCTTTTAAATAGGATCTAATTCTGGATAATCATTCTTGACAGATATGATGAAAAAAAGGATCGATAAGTGATATAGTTTCATCTTCTGTCTCTATCAACTTATTTCTCCAGTTCCAAGTAGGTGGCTTACATAAGGCATCTTCTTAAAGCCCCGGTCTTCACACATCTCCACACGCACCTTGAACTAACAGCATATATTTTCCTATTCACACACACACACACTTCCTTACCTAGACTTCCACCTGATTCGATCTTCATCTGTTTCCCCTCACCAGACTCTTATGAAACTGTTCCTCTCACTACACTCTGAACCTATCTCCTTGTCCTCCTGCCCACAGCCATTCCTTCCACAACTCATATCACCTCAAAACCTCTACTGGACAGTCTTCTACTACCATCTTACGCCCCGACATCGCCATTATGAACGACATCTTAAAAGACGCAGCATGTAAAAATCATCCTCACTTTTCACTCTGCTGATCTCATTCCATTGATGCTGACACAAAGCTCTGCCTCTTTGTATGGCGTAAGTTACTCACACATCGAGATCGGGTCTCTTGCCTCTCTTGCCGCCTTTCTCTTAGACAGAGTGGAATCACAAACCATCATCCTCATTAATTCTCACACTGTCGTCTCACTTTTAACCACCACGGTAATGTTCCTCCTCCTCCTCCCCCTCTTCCTCCTCCTCCTCCCTCCTCTTCCTCCTCCTCCTCCTCCTCTTCCTCCTTCCACCGTCTTTGCTTTAAAGGTCATTTGACCTGACCCGATGTTCCTTTGACATGACCTGATGTCAGCATCCTCTTGTGATGCTGCTAAACTTTTTTTTTTTTAGTTAAGGTACATAACACACACACACACGCACACACACACACACACACACACATCAAGAACAAGATAATTTCACATTGGTAGATAGATAGATATGAATAGATCTATAATCTCTATACGTTTATAAGTTTGCACGTCAGTCTAAACACCAAGACAGTTTTGAAGAAAACGGAACAAAATTCAATCAAAAAAAATGTGTCAGAGGAAATTTAGCAACAGCATTGGTTCAGGTCAAATGACCTTTCATTTCGTGTTGGGTAGTGTGTGTTTGTGTGTGTGTGTGTGTGTGTGTGTGTGTGTGTGGTATAATCCTCTTAGTGGTGGTCAAGGTTGTATAGGGTCAGGGGTTCGCTGCCACTGGGAGAAGGTTAATATCACAAGCACATGAGATGAATGACAGGTTCTGTAGTTGTTGCTTTTTGAAGCCGTGACTACGCGTATCAAGCGAGAGGTTCTTTGCCTCGTCAGCTCGATTCAAACCCAGTGCTACCGAGCGATTTCATCTGCATTAAATAAATGTGTTTTATTTTTTGGGTCTGGATCATCCACGGAATACGCGTCACTATTTCATTAATGAATCTTAAGATATGAATGAATGTAAGATTTTTGTCCCTCTCTCACATTCCACAACTGGCTCTGAACTCTCTCTCTCTCTCTCTCTCTCTCTCCTCTCTCTCTCTCTCTCTCTCTCTCTCTCTCTCTCTCTCTCTCTCTCTCTCTCTCTCTCTCGCCATGCCTTTATTGTACTCTAGAGGCATTTGATGGCTACTCTATCTAGGGGTACTGGTAATCTATGCTGCTGGCCCTCGAGCATCTGAGGAGCGTTCGTCGTGCACCTTCCCGAGATCGATGTGCAAAAAGCAGAGGTGAAAAAATAAAGCCATCAATACTGCTAAGTCTTTGTGGACCTCTGTGGCGTAGCGGTTAGCGTTGCTGACCATGGCGCATTCACGGGCCTCCCAGGGTCAAATCTGCATGGGTTCCAATTGGGGTTGCGGCAGTCGATCCACAGTCAACCCAAATGTTCATCTTACCCCCGGATCTGGTCGATGATATAGGGACCTGGCTTAGCCTATGATAGCGTTAATGAGATGGCCTTAATGACTGCATTCAGTTGCCGTCTCAGCTAACACTGAAGAAAGAGAAAATCTTGTTAAGTTTGATAATATTAAATCGATTAACCTCAGGCATAAAGTGAGTGGGATGCACTTCAGAGATGGATTGATCAATATTCCACCTCTTTGTGGAAGCTGTTGGAGTGGCCCCTGTATTCATCCACCTCCCCAAAGGCCTATTGAGAGTGGCAGCTCCTTCCTCCCCACACAATAGTGGGGCCACACGATGGTTCGCTCAGCGTGGCGGCATTTCCCTGCCCACACACAATAATGTGAGGCCGTACTCGCTATGCGAAGGTGGCGGCACCACACAATATCATGTGGCCACACAATTTGTGTTGAGAGAGGCGTTACCTTCCAGCCTACACAGTGGTATGAGGCGAGACATACCTTCCCCTGGGCATATGTGGGCCGCTGGGGGGGTCATGCTTGGAGGTTCAGCTGGTAGGGGGTGCCCATACGTCATTCGTGGCCTAGTTAAGAATAGGTCCAGCCTAGGTCCTTGCTCGTCCTTCACTCTTATCATGATGGAACTGTTTACTGTTCTTTGTATTGGTTTGGTTACATGATGCCTTGCAGTTTCATGGCGTATGAGCCTAGCAGCAAAAAAGACATTTGATAACCTTCGTCTGATCGTAATGCTGAACAACTTCAGAGCTTAAAAACGTTCGACAAAGAAGCGGGAAAAAGACGGGTACATAGATGATAGAGGATATAGAGCTTGGCCAGAAACCAGCATCACGTTCTCTCTCTCTCAAGAAATGCTCAGCTCAACTTATCATAAAGTTGTCTCCCCTCGGGCAAGAAATGCGTCCCCGACTTAAATTGCTGACATAACTTGTTCTTGCTCTTGGAAACTCTCAAGACTCGACAAAGTTAGATTTTCCCTCTCCATCTGTGCTTTCCCATCCTCAGCTATTCCTGATCGGTGCTAATACTCGAGGAAATAAGTTGAATATATATATATATATATATATTATATATATATGTATATATATATATATATATATATATATATATATATATATATATATATATAACCCTAGAACCTCTCATGAGGGGCTGTTGCAGTTCTAAGGCTACACTACAATCAGTTGCAGGGAAAGGAGGGATTCCTTAGTAGTAAGAAGTTCCTCTTCGTTAGTGCACTATGATATGATACAGCCTCACCGAAGGTGATCACAGACTGCGTAACTACAAACAGGTAGACTCCGGTAATGCGTATATAGATTTTACAGTCTTATATGCGTAACAAGTGGGAGTGAAAATAGTTAGATGATACTATAGTGCAAAATTGTTGGACGCTCATGAGGATTTCAGCAATGAGCCACACAGGCGACGGATGTATGAATGAGACTCATATTGCATAGACTATATGCATTGGCTTGTGATTGGCTAGCAGACAGAATGAAGGGAGTAACGTTGCTTTGAGAAGATGAAGCTTTCAACTGGCTGAGCACAATTTTTGGCGTGCTATAGAAATCGATCTTGGCCCAATGCTTTTTTATAATCTATACAAATTTCCTAGAAATAGACCTCAATGCATAGAACTCATAAATTGCGTATTATAAAGATTGAAAATAAACTTAAAATTGAGTAAGACTTGGGGGAAAAAATCTGGAGACTTTGACGGACTGACACGAAATGTTCTCAAAAATGGTGAAATGGTAATTCGACGCAGAAAAATGTGAATTTAAGCAGGTTGGAAAACAAGAGCGCTGAACGTGGATGTGGAATGCTTGCAAGTCGGCTGCTCAAGGTAAATGAATTTAGTAGAATCTTGGGGTCTTAATCAATACCAAAACTGTAATACAGTAAACAGAATTCAGCAGAAAGTGATAAATCAAACAGGTTTCTAAAGTTTAAAGCCTAAAGTCTAAAGCCAGAAACTTCAGCTACAAGCACCTCAAATGATGAGCAAAAAAACGACGATATCAAGCCTAAAACTATTCCTCCGAAGGTCAATTTTGACACAAAATGAATATATACGACATTTACATTTACGATGCTTGGTTTTTCGTTCATGAATTGAACAGAAGCAACCAACAATGGTTGCTACTGCTCAATGCATGAAGTCCCCCCCACCACGGAAAGGTAACCAAGCTACGGGGGGGATGGGTGTTTACCCTGACGCCAACGACAAAGCTCAATACAATATTTTTATAAAATCTTTCCTTAATCTTGAAAAATGAATCACTTTCCTTAATCTTGAAAGATGAATCACTTTCCTTAATCTTGAAAAATGAATCGGTTTCCTTAATCTTGAAAAATGAATCACTTTCCTTAAGCTTGAAAAATGAATCACTTTCCTTAATGTTGGAAAATGAATCCATCAGAAGGAAGAATAGCCCCAGTCATATGAAGACCGGCTGACCGAATCCTTGCGCATTGGGTAGAAAGTGATTTCTTTGATGGTAGCTTTATGGAAGGCACGGTAGCGTCGGAAGAGTTTCATTTGTTCTTTGAAGAGGGAAGGCAAGAGCAACCAGCCTGAAAATACAATGACTTCGGCCAGGGCGCAGTGGTGTGGGCTGCGAGCATGCCTGTGGCAAGTGATGTGCTCCACAGAGAGGCCAGTGATACTGAGGAAGTTGGGATCCGACATGAGTGTGTTGTAAGTGGGACATCCCAGATCCTCAAGGTTAACGACTTTAGCGCGGCATTTGAAAACGGTGGTAAAGAGAGCCTCGATATATCCTCCCTTGAAGAGCAATACGTCGTACTGGTTAAGTACATCAAGAAATACATTTCTGTTTAATGTATTACAGTTTTGGTATTGATTAAGACCCCAAGATTCTACTAAATTCATTTACCTTTAGCGCTCTTGTTTTCCAACCTGCTTAAATTCACATTTTTCTTCGTCGAATTACCATTTCACCATTTTTGAGAACATTTCGTGTCAGTCCGTCAAAGTCTCCAGATTTTTTCCCCTAAGTCTTACTCAATTTTAAGATTATTTTCAATCTTTATAATACGCAGTTTATGAGTTCTATGCATTGAGGTCTATTCCTATGTAATTTGTATAGATTATAAAAAAGCATTGGGCCAAGATCGATTTCTATAGCACGCCAATAATTGTGCTCAGCCAGTTGAAAGCTTCATCTTCTCAAAACAAAGTTACTCCCTTCATTCTGTCTGCTAGCCAATTACAAGCCAATGCATATAGTCTATGCAGTATGAGTCTCATTCATACATCCGTCGCCTGTGTGGCTCATTGCTGAGATCCTCATGAGCGTCCAATAATTTTGCACTAAAGTATCATCAAACTATTTTCACTCCCACTTGTTACGCATATAAGACTGTAAAACCTATATACGCATTACCGGAGTCTACCTGTTTGTAGTCACGCAGTCTGTGATCACCTTCGGTGAGGCAGTATCATATCATAGTGCACTAACGAAGAGGAACTTCTTACTACAAAGGAATCCATCCTTTCCCTGCAACTGATTGTAGTGTAGCCTTAGAACTGCAACAGTCCCTCATGAGGGGTTCTAGGGTTTTATATATATATATTTATCCCTGGGGATAGGGGAGAAAGAATACTTCCCACGTATTCCCTGCGTGTCGTAGAAGGCGACTAAAAGGGGAGGGAGCGGGTGGCTGGAAATCCTCCCCTCTCTTTTTTTTTTTTTTTTAATTTTCCAAAAGAAGGAACAGAGAAGGGGGCCAGGTGAGGATTTTCCCTCTAAGGCCCAGTCCTCTGTTCTTAACGCTACCTCGCAAATGCGGGAAATGGCGAATCGTATGAAAAATATATATATATATATATATATATATATATATATATATATATATATATATATATATATATATATATATATATATATATATTCAACTTATTTCCTCGAGTATTAGCACCGATCAGGAATAGCTGAGGATGGGAAAGCACAGATGGAGAGGGAAAATCTAACTTTGTCGAGTCTTGAGAGTTTCCAAGAGCAAGAACAAGTTATGTCAGCAATTTAAGTCGGGGACGCGTTTCTTGCCCGAGGGGAGACAACTTTATGATAAGTTGAGCTGAGCATTTCTTGAGAGAGAGAGAACGTGGTGCTGGTTTCTGGCCAAGCTCTATATCCTCTATCATCTATGTACCCGTCTTTTTCCCGCTTCTTTGCCGAACGTTTTTAAGCTCTGAAGTTGTTCAGCATTACGTTCAGGCGAAGGTTATCAAATGTCTTTTTTGCTGCTAGGCTCATACGCTATGAAACTGCAAGGCATCATGTAACCACAGCAATACAAAGAACAGTAAACAGTTCCATCATGATAAGAGTGAGGGACGAGCAAGGACCTAGGCTGGACCTATTCTTAACTAGGACACGAATGACGTATGGGCACCCCCTACCAGCTGAACCTCCAAGTATGACCCCCCCAACGGCCCACATATGCCCAGGGGAAGGTATGTCTCGCCTCATACCACTGTGTAGGCTGGAAGGTAACGCCTCTCTCAACACAAATTGTGTGGCCACATGATATTGTGTGGTGCCGCCACCTTCGCATAGCGAGTACGGCCTCACATTATTGTGTGTGGGCAAGGAAATGCCGCCACGCTGAGCGAACCATCGTGTGGCCCCACTATTGTGTGGGGAGGAAGGAGCTGCCACTCTCAATAGGCCTTTGGGGAGGTGGATGAATACAGGGGCAACTCCAACAGCTTCCACAAAGAGGTGGAATATTGATCAATCCATCTCTGAAATGCATCCCACTCACTTTATGCCTGAGGTTAATCGATTTAATATTATCAAACTTAACAAGATTTTTTCTTTCTTCAATGTTAGCTGAGACGGCAACTGGGCAACTGAATGCCTTCATTAAGGCCATCTCATTAACGCTATCATACGCTAAGCCAGGTCCCTATATCATCGACCAGATCCGGGGGTAAGATGAACATTTGGGTTGACTGTGGATCGACTGCCGCAACCCCAATTGGAACCCATGCGGATTTGACCCTGGGCGGCCCGTGAATGCGTCATGGTCAGCAACGCTAACCGCTACGCCACGGAGGTCCACAAAGACTTAGCAGTAGTGATGGCTTTATTTTTTCACCTCTGCTTTTTGCACATCGATCTCGGGAAGGTGCACGACGAACGCTCCTCAGATGCTCGAGGGCCAGCAGCATCGATTACCAATACCCCTAGATAGAGTTAGCCATCAAATGCCTCTACACGACACATGAGAGTACAGAGATTACAATTAACTTCAAAAACCATTTGGACACAAATTTTATCATTTCTTTTACTAAATGAAAATTCAGGATCACAAAAGTATTTATTTCAACAATTTTCATTTCAATTTCAGGTTAGGATTGCTGCCATCCCCATTTGATTCATTATCAGAGAATGAATTAGAATAAACTGATGTGGACAGCATTTATTTTCATTCATTGTGTGGAATATTTCATGTTTGTGTTGCTTGACCAGCTCATCATATTCTTCTTCCATTCCTTCGCCAGGAATTTGGATTTTCCAGATTAAGATTAGCGTGAGAGAATAGGTTACCTGTTGTTCTGTCCGAACCTCGTCTGTTATATTAAGCAGTTATGTTATTGATGGTCTCATTGACTATTGATGGCAGATTACCTCCGTCGTAAGGCAATAAAAAATAAAGACTTCTCCCATCCGGTTACTCTCTCTCTCTCTCTGTTTATTCCAAATTTTTCAGGGACGCCCTTTGTTGATATTTTCCCCATTTCTCGTAGTAGTGTATCTATAGATATCTGCGTCTCTAACATCCATTTCCATCCGGCTTTGATTAGCTGTATCCACTGTTTCTATTGTATAACCTCTCTCATCACCGCGCCAATCAATCCGTTTTTACTAGTGAGGTGTTTCGCCAATTCGCTAACGAATACGTTATCTAAATGTGGCATTATGACACATTGTTCCGAAGGAAATTCTTTAATTCCATCCTTTTTTCCCTAACGTTTCTTGTACGTCTTCCTGTATCCTTTGTTCATATCTTCAGCGAACATGAAATATTACGTCATCTGTCCGGCTTATCCCTCTGGGCCATTTGTCTCCTCATTTTTCCCCCTCGTTCTTTCATATTTCATCCACAAGTACCTATCAGTAATACCAAGTCTCTCCTCAGAGAAAAAAAAAAAAACACGCCATGATTCACAACTCAGTGGTCGATACACAGTGCTAACAGATTCACAATACTTTAATACATTTTATACATTTTATACATTTATCCTTTGTCAGCAGCCCATCTTTACATATCATTCGTATCACCTAATACTCATTCTTTTTTCCTCTCTTTCTTACCGCTCGCCCTCATACCTGGAATAAGTGTTGTGATAAGTTAGACCAAAGCTCTTTTTTTCTTCCCAACGCCCCAGACGTAGATTCCAAGTATATTCTGTATGCTTCTATATCCAATTTTATCCTTTGTAATTTAGGATTAAGTCCTTTCTGTTCGTAGAGATACTGTGCCTCTAGTCTTCCCTCCTGTGCTGAGGCAACGCGTTCCCTGCACATCACCCTGATCCTAAAGGTGATATGACTGAGTCACACGCTTCATACCCGCATAAGTGACTTAGTCATACGCCTCACACCTGTATAAGAAACTTGAGTCACAAGCCTCATGCCCGCATGAGAGACTCTGACACACGCCTCATACCCGTATAGGAGACTGTGACACACGCCTCATATCCGCATGAGAGACTTAGACACCCGCCTCACTCCTAGATATTCTAGAGAACTGGCGATCATCTGATAATAGTCAATAGCTGATCTTTGAATGTAGGTAACTGGCACAGGGAGAGAGAGAGAGAGAGAGAGAGAGAGAGAGAGAGAGAGAGAGAGAGAGAGAGAGAGAGAGAGAGAGAGAAGGCGCTGCGTTCAGAGCAGAAATAAACAGCAGACATTTCCTAGATGTACAGTCACGGCCGAAAGACAAAAGAATATCTCTGGCAGCGGAGACCCCTGAAGGCTTTTACCCGCTTCTGGCTCGACCAGATTGTCGACGTGAGGTCACTCCCAATCACCGGCATATTTCAGTGCATTGTTTAGCTAATCATTGCCCAAGTTAGCGTCGCTGGACTGGAATATTTTATCGACGTGTCTCGTGGAATATCCGTCGAAGTTTGATATTAAACCTAAGGTATGTAACAGCCAGGCAATAATCCAAGAGCTTGTATCAATCCTGTAACCAGTGGATCCACTGCCAAAGACATGGTATTCGATCCTCCTCACCTTCACTGTTAACTCCCTCATACATTTCATTACCTGCCACCTTCATGTCATTCCGTTTATGTTCTGTTAGTATATAAAAAGACAGAGGTTTAGAACCTCTTCCTCCTCAACCTAAGTAAATCTTTCCCATCATGGATCCTCCAGCCAGCAGTGTCTGTAGTAGTTATTTCCTTCTTAAAGGATCGCCCTATTGGAATTCTTCTCGTTAATAGAGGCTGGAGTGGTGACCTTATTTCTCTACTAATGGCCACGTCTAGGTAGCACTGTCAAAAACAATGGATTACAGCTGGAAGAGTCAAAAGTTCTGATAACTTTATTCTAAAAGTGTCTGAAAATAAAAACTTTACTACTTGGCGTTACAACAAGCGATGATATCGGTCTCAGGAGCGGTGCCCAAGAGAGGGATATCGTGTCGCTAAATGGACAGCCAGGTACTGTGATGACCCGTGGGGGAGGGAGCGTCAAGGGGAACGACTTTACTTCGTTAGCAGAAGCGGTAGTCTTCATGGTGGCTCCCGATGGCAAGAAGGTGGGTTCCATTTGGCTAAGGGTGTTGTGAGCTCTTGCCTTCTCGAGCCAACTGTGCCAGGTGTCGTTTTGTCGTCTGGTAATCGGGGAAACTTGTAGCAAACTCGCCTGGCATGTGTTTACGGTGACCTCAACATGGTGACGTGCCAGGATTGGTGGCCTCATCTCCCGGCAAGCGAGATGGCCACGTCCATAAGGCCAGTGGCAAGGTTGATCAATCAGTCTTGCAGGCAGTGTCCTAAAATGGTGACCACTCCTGGCATTTAGTGCTGGGAGCATCGACAGGCATGCAGTGACGAAGGTGAATTCGTCTAACGAGTAGTGCTGGGTGGAATGACCTCGTTTGGGAAGCACTTATGCACTGCTAAGGGGAGTGACTGTCTCTGACAAGCGCCAGCAAGAGCGGTTGACCTCATTAGACCCACTGTCAGGCGCAGTAACCTTGCCTGGCAAGCATGCGCTATCGAGAGTAGTGATTTCGCTCAGACTATGGCCCTGTCGAGCAAGCAATGCTTGAAGAAGTGCCTTCATCTGATACGCTCTGCTAATACCAGGGCTCCGGCTGAATAAAGGCTTCCAAGGGCAACGGCATCATTTGGAAAACGGTGATAAGAGCACTTAACCTATGGCCCTGACCTCGTCTAGCATGTCATACCAAAAAGAGCTGTATTTCCCAAAGAGAGGAGAGAAAGAGGGACGTTAACAAGCTTATGGTACGTTTAATCCGTTTGGGACTTGGTGATGGAGGAGTAAGATTATAATATATATATATATATATATATATATATATATATATATATATATATATATATATATATATATATATATATTTTTTTTTTTTTTTTTTTTTTCGCTCTAGTATGTTTCGCTTTTAATTTTTGAAAGGCTGTAACCTTACTTTTGTGTGTGTGTGTGTGAGAGAGAGAGAGAGAGAGAGAGAGAGAGAGAGAGAGAGAGAGAGAGAGAGAGAGAGAGAGAGAGAGGAGCACTCTGGGTGTCGTCAACTTCTTTACTTATCGTGGCAGTCAACACGGAAGTTAGATTGGCCCTGGTCAGCTATGATGCTTCCCTCGATTTTACGTCGAAGTGACCTGGAACTTTGGTCCCCGATCATATCAAGATTATATATATATATATATATATATATATATATATATATATATATATATATATATATATATATATATATATATATATATCTTTTCTTTTCTTTCAAACTATTCGCCATTTCCCGCATTAGCGAGGTAGCGTTAAGAACAGAGGACTGGGCCTTTGAGGGAATACCCTCACCTGGCCGAATTCTCTGTTCCTTCTTTTGGAAAAAAAAAAAAAAAAAAAAAAAAAAAAAAACGAGAGGGGAGGATTTCCAGCCCCCCGCTCCCTCCCCTTTTAGTCGCCTTCTACGACACGCAGGGAATACGTGGGAAGTATTCTTTCTCCCCTATCCCCAGGGATATATTATCCCTGGCGATAAAGAGAAAAGAATACTGTCCACTTAACCCCTGGGATACCGTAGGAGGCGACTAGGAGCGGTGGGAGTTGGGGAGGTGGAAGTCTTCCCCTCCTGTATTACTATAAAGAGAAGGAGCAGAGGGAGTCTAAGGCTCAGTCATTAGTCCTGGACGCTGCCTCGCTCCCGCGGGAAATAGCGAACATGTATGAAAGAAGTATTTCATATATATATACAGCATATTTTAAGGAATATCCATGAGAACAAAACTGAGCGTAACGTTTTCATTTTTGAAAAAAAAAGAAAATATTTGAGCTAGTTTTGTTTTGGCATAAACGCTCAGACGAGAGTGACGGGCCACTGGCATGACCCATACTCTACTATGAAAAAATAATAAAGAAAAAAAAGTTGAATCAGTCCCCAATTTTTTTTGTATAGTCAAAACTGACGAAAAACTGAAAAATGTGATAGCAAATGAATATCAAAGAGAGAGAGAGAGAAAAAAGAAGTGAAAAACAAGTCTTTTATCCTTTTTATCCTTTATATTGCTTCATTAAACGGGATAAAAACACCCTTACACTCTTGTTTTAGACTCTTTGTGTAATTTTTTGTGCGCGCGCGTGTGCATGTATGTGTGTGTGTGTGTGTGTGTGTGTGTGTGTGTGTGTATAGTGACTGGTCTTCTTCGTGGACACCATAAGCGCAGTTGTGCTGTACGCTGGCAGCTGTGATCCTTGACCTTAGTGTTCGCTCGTCCTCATCCTGTCGAGGCTGTGTACATACCCCCCATCACACCAGAGTCCTTCCCACTTTCGTTTCAGGGTCTACTTCACCAGACTGAGTATCCTGTGGTGAATCCTAGTAGTTCCCTTGCTCGTTGCGTCTTGTTAGCGTCTTGTACGTAACGAATGAACGCCATTCCTTATATTCCCTTCTCACACCACCTCCGACTATTTCTCCCCCCACCCCATAGAAAAAGGGGTTAAAGATAAGACCCCCTTCGCCAGATACTGCACCCAAAAAGTTCGACCCTCTCTCCTATTGTCGGTGTTCGCTTTACGTCCAGGAAATCCTGGTCTTTCCAAGACCTAGGTGTCTTTGAACCTATACTGCCACAGTCGCTCGCCCTTGCCAAGTTTGTAACACACCCGGCACACCATACCTCCTCATCCTTTACCATCAAGGTTCACTCTACCTTAATGATACCCCTTAGTCTCCTTTCCCCCTTTGTTAACAAGCAGTCCACATCTAAATGGACGCCTCTCCTCTCCCCATAGTCGTCGTGAGGGAGATATTCAGCAGCCTTTTGTAAGGGGATGTTTCGATCTCATTTGGTAGCAGACAGAATGGTTTCCAGTGGCGTGTAATGGAGTTCACATAACGTATCACACCCTTCACAACACCACGAGCGGAGTTTAGCACTTATCAGGAGAACAGTCTATGGGAAAGTCTCCACGGGACCGCAAATGTTCAACCAGTTTGTGTTGGGCTGTCTCAATGACTGGTAGTGTCTACCAAGCGCTCCTATGTATGTCTTGCTCTTTTCAGGGATTAGTAGTGTCCACAGAGCATCAGGGGGTGAAGGCTCTTCCAGGTAAGCTTGCTTGGTGAGTAGTTGTGTGTATACCGACTTTTGCTGAAGGCTTTGCACCGTACGTTCTCTGTGATGTGTAGCTTTTAAATGATACTGTCTTTATGAGATGCGCTCAGCCAGTGACTTATAGTGAACACAGAGCACTACAAAGTCAGCTCTGTGTACTGGCTGTACTCTGTGACTGGTGAGGAACACAGAGCGCCAGTAATTCAGCTCTGTGTACTGGCTATGCTCGGCGTACGTACAACACTGTAAGATCAGCTCTTTATATTGTGTTTGCACAGTGACTGATTGTGTACGAGGAGCACCACAGATACAGACTATTACGTTATCCTTGCCCTGTGATTGATTCTGGCGGCGCACGTACAAGAAATGCAGGTTGTCATCCTCTGGGCTGCTGAGTGGTAGTAGGTGGTGTTGGCCCGTGGTCAGAAGTTCAAGCTGTGTGTGCCACGCTTGGCTACTGACGAACTCACTCACCTCCATGGCAACAGCCTGGATTGTCCCATCGTTGCATCACCTTTAGCAAAGGACACCTCGTCCCCGCCAGAACAAATATATCCTCCCATCCTTTAATGGATGGAACGAAGAGAACCATGCATAACACATACGAAATAGAAACGTTTTCTCACACTGTAAAGGAAGAAAGGAGAAGAAAAAAAAAGAAAATTCTCAAGCTGGAGTCTCCCAAAACTCTTTTTGTAAAGATCTTTAAATATTCAGAAGGCGGAAAGCATCAGAATATTCAGGAGCACTTCTTATCTTCTAGTTGAAGAAGTTCCTTGATACTTTGAAGTCCATGATAGCTAATGGCTCGGCAACTGTGTTGTCAGGGCTGGGGACGAGGTCGGATGATCCAGGGTGTTCCCTCTCGTCTGTGTGTGTTGGGGATGTGTGATCCCCTTGCTGGTTGTGGGCTGAGCAAATGGTTCCCTCGCTGGCGGAGGGCAGAGCATATGGTCCCCATGCTGGCGGAGGGTAGAGCATATGGTCCCCTTGCTGGCGAAGGGCAGACCATATGGTCCCCCTTGCTGCAGGAGCTCCAGATCGAACATCTCTCGCGGTGGTGTGGTCTAGAAAATCGCATCAGGGCCTCACCGCCACACACTGAGTTATTCTATGTCTGTTGCACGCATGTGTTCTCCCTCTCTCCCTCAACTCCCACTGCCTCATGCAAATCCTCCCTTCCACTCACCACCTTTCTCACTCACTCACTCCACCTCCCACCCGCATCTCTCACTGGGTCTGGCACACACGCCCTCTTCCCTGGAGCTCTTGCGATCTTTTCATGTATGCAAAATATGATTCTCGCCACAGCTCCCAGTACCTTTCACACACACACACACATATTCCTCCTACAAGCATCTTTTACGGCTTCTCGCATACTTTCTCTCTCTCTCTCTCTCTCTCTCTCTCTCTCTCTCTCTCTCTCTCTCTCTCGCACACACACACACACACACACACACACACGTGCCAGCCCAAATCAGGTGGTCATTTATCGATGAAGTTTTGAGGAAAGGATAAACACCTGGGTTGGGTGTGGCCACACCACTGCGCTCGGGATTCGAACCCCTGCAGGCCCGATCCCGGGCCGGCCGGTGTTGATTCATCGTCAGGAACTTTGGCCACTGCTAAATTGAGAAAAGTGATAGTGGAAACTAAACCTTATGAAGAAAGGAATAATGGGGAAAAATATAAAGTGTTTTAAGAAGTTACAGAGGAAGAGAACTTACTCTTCACATGGAGAAAAGCTAAAGCGGTATGATGATACATGAGCTTCATACAGGAGAAGAAGATGATACGAAAATGACTATAAAGATTAAGAAAAGAAAATAACGTGGGAGATCGGGGGTATAGTACATCTTTAGAAAAGGCTAAATTAGTCTTGTGGCTTTTGGTTGATTAGACAAGGAAGTAAAACTAGTGACATTGACAATTTAGACATAAGATAGCTCAGGGCAAACATGTCGCATTGGGGGAGTACTTTGCTAAGCTATGCCATTGTCATGATCGTGCTCCCTGTAAGCGAGTCTGTTAGAGAACAAATGAGACATGAAGATAAAAAGTCTATTTCTCCAACTGCATCGCCACTCAAAAAAAAAAAAAAAAAATATATATATATATATATATATATATATATATATATATATATATATATATATATATATATATATATATAATATATATATATCAGAATGATATAGAATGTCTGAGTTAGTAGAACGAACATTAAATTTCAATATATATTCCTTACCAGCAGTCAACCATCAAGAAATTTATTCATAGCTTCATCTCCAGCCACCTGTGCCAGCCTGAAGCCGCCCCACCTCTAAATTCATCATATCCTAGAAATCTGTCCATCCAGTCGACAATAGAGAAAGATATTCATAGCTTTTGTATCCAGTCGCCTGGACACACACACACACACACACACACACACACACACACACACACACACACACACACACATACAACAGGATGGAGGAAAGCCTGGAAAAGGAACCCTGTGTAGAAGGCTTCATTGTATATGAATGTGGGGATTCTATGACTAAGAAGTCCTCCCCTTTTCTTCTACAAGGCTTCTCTACCGAGATGTGAGAACGTAGATTTTACTCTCTGACTAGGAAGTCCTCCACTGCTTCTACCAGACTTCTTCCCAGGCGTGAGAACGTAGATTCTGACGTAGGAAGATCATCTCTAAATGGCGATTGCGCATTGCCAACAAGTATGTGTCAGTCATAAGGGCACCTGTTTACCTCCAGCGACCAGAAACCGACACACACACACACACACACACACACACACACACACACACACACGAATAAACACAATATACACAAACATTTTCATTTGCCGTTACACAATACCAGGAGCCCCTTTTGTTGGCCTTCTGCACCTTCGGGGTTGCGCAAGAACTGTCAGATGATGGACTCCGTTGGAGCGAAAGGGTCTTTGACAAGGCTGTGTAGTCTTTGCCATCCTTTGACTGACGCTGCGAAGATGACTTATCCCTCGCGTGTAACTACTATTAGTCGAACTCCGGTAAACCCCCGAAGACATATGAAGTGGGAGAGCCAGAAAACTCCTGAGCTAGAGAACCAAAGATCCCGGGGAGGTATGGAAGCTCAAAAGTCTGGCAGCTGGAGGCCCGCAAAATCCTCAAGTCAGGGAGGCGCAAAGTCCAAAAGATAGGAAGCCAGAATATCAAAGAGGTGCGGAGCAGGAAAGCTTGTGATGTATTGAGTCAGTTTGTCAGTGAAGTCTGGATTCAGAAGGCAGGAAAGAAGACAGTCATGGGCTGCAGGATGCGAGAAAGCAGTAATTCTGGAAACTTGGGAGACAGATTCTTGGACGAAGGGAAACAAGAGAGCCCTAGAGGTCTTAGAACCACTGGGCAGGGAAGAAGGGGTGTCAGAAGACCAGGATACTGGAAGCTGGAAGGTTCGAGAACTAGAGGCTATGGAGAAGGAGCTACGGTGGTTGATAGACTAGTAGTTAGGGAACTAAGGGATGGGGGGTCACGGTCCTTGGGTAAAGAGAGCCTCAAAGACCTTGAATGACAGGGTTGTTGAATATGAAGAGCAATAAAGGTTTGGGTGTAAGGGAGACTCGAGGGTATGGAGCTAGGTAGCCAGAAAGGACGGCAGTAACCAGGGCCCGAAAATGGTAGGAGTTGAGGAGCCAGACACCACATCGTCAGCGGAAAATAGGAAAAATAATGATTATAGAGAGGCAAATACCCTGAGAAGCTGGATGCTTGGGAGGTAGGAGGCCAGAAGCTAGGTAGTAACAAAAGACACGGGGAGAGAGGCTAAACTGTAGGGGGACTTTGAGACTAGAAGTTTGGGATGGAAGTCTCAGCTACAAAATTCAAGATGAAGAAAACCCAGAAGATCAGAGAGGTAGGAACTGAGAGACTCCAAGAACGAGGGAGGTTGAGAGATCTGAAGCCAGAGATGTCGAGAGATAAGGGAACCAGAAAACCCGGGAGTCAGCCAACGAGGAAACTGAGGAAAGAGTTAGCGGCCCGGAAAGCCAGTGGAGGAGGTAGGAGGAGGAGAAGACCAGAAAACTGGAATGATCTATAACCCGGAAGCTGGCAAGTCGGAACCTAGAAAACCCAGGATTCATAAGACCCCAATAGAGGAGCGAGGAAGACCGGAGTCAGTTGTAAGCAAGAATTTTGAGGGGCGATGAAAAGCTTCTGAAGAAAGCCAAAAAGAAATACTCGTTGCTAGGAAGCCTGCGAGCTGGAAAATCACATAAAGTTGGGGGACTGACGTGGGCTGTAAACTAGTGAATCAAGAGGGGGACGACCCCAGAATCTAGAGAGACCCCTTGCACTATGTACACAGGAAGTTTTCGAGCTTGAAAAGAAGAAAGAGTCTGTTGGCCGGAGAGTCAGGGATCCAGAGAGAGAGAGAGAGAGAGAGAGAGAGAGAGAGAGAGAGAGGGGAGGGAGAGAGAAAGGGAGGGAGGGAGAGAGAGAGAGAGGAGGGAGAGAGTGTGGAGTAAACCAGGTGCCTTAATAAATCCCAATTATGAATCTGATGCAAAAGTTTCCAACAACTGCAGGTTCAATCCTTCGCAATCAAGTGCAATTTCTACACAGGAGTCGGTCCTCCTCCCTCCCGCCCCACACAAGCGCTTAACTTGATTATGACCACCATTTTGGTACGTGGACCAGTATGGCCCTCTCCTCCTCCAGTATAGTCGATAATAGATAACAACCAGAGGAGAAAGAAATGGTATGAGATTCTCCAGATAAAATGCATGGGGGTTTTCACAACACGGTCTCGTATGGCACTGTTCGCTGTTAGGTGGACCAGTCGAACTCATATCAAAAAGTCTGAAAGAAAACGAGTATATGGGAGAAGTTGACATATACTTTAGGTTGGTTTGTATTTAGCATTCTATGGCCTATCAGTTGCCTGGGTCATTTAGGTCGCCAAACAGGGGGCTTACGCAGCACAGGCTCGCCCACTTAGTGGTTCATGGTTTCGAATCTCTAACTGCCGCTCACTGTGTGTAGTGTAGGGTTTGGTGAGTGAAATGACCCTCCTCCGCCTCCTACACACACACACACACACACACACACACACACACACGTCCTGGCCTGGTGAAGATACTAGCAGCAACACATCACTACACATTCTAAGTTACATATTTTTTTTCCTCCAGTTCTCCACTGTTATGAAAACCTACGTCACCGAGACCTTACTTAATTAATCACAAGTCACGAGAGTACGTAATCAAACTTGCAGCAAAGTATAGTCGAGAGAGAGAGAGAGAGAGAGAGAGGGAACTTCAACAAACAAAAAGTTTCTATTCTTTCTTAGGAACTTCCTGACTTATAATTACATTCTATTCAACCTGCAGAAGAACAATACCTCTCGAGGGCACGGTCGAGTGGATATGATAGTACCGGGGACCTAGAGAGAGAGAGAGAGAGAGAGAGAGAGAGAGAGAGAGAGAGAGAGAGAGAGAGAGAGATAATGAGTGAGTGTGTGTGTGTGTGTGTGTGTGTGTGTGTGTGTGTGTGTGGTGCGACGTATCCCGTTTTGCTGAGTTAGCCTCAGGAAGAGGCGAAAGAACTACTCATTTGCTCACATCCACACTCTGATTTTATTTATAATATTCTGAAACCATGGGCCACAATTCACACCTAAGCCGATTCGTATGCTCTTGTATATCCCGTTAATAAGCAGGGTGCGCCCTCACCCCATATACCACATCATTCCAACTTGCTGTGTCCTGTGCACGCATCTCACCCTCTTGAATGTTTAAATCCCGGCACCTACCAAGCGCGAGTGAAGCATCCGTGATAAACCATGGAAAGGTCTGTGGGGCCTGGTTGTGGATTGGGAGCTGTGGTTTCAGTGCATTACACATGACAGCTAAAGAATGCATGTGAGCGGATACGCCCTTTCTTCGTTTGTTCCTGGCGCTACCTTATTAATGCGGAAAACGGCGATCAAGTATAAAAGAAATGTAACAAGAAATAGAATTTAGTTAAATATTGTGAGCTATGTGGCACTGCAGGCCATTTCGTCGCTCCCTGATCTGCCTGCACTCGACACAGTGCAAATAATTAAACACACACAGAGACAGCGTCGCTTTTAATTGGGCGATTCAAAAAAAGTAACGAAAAAAATGTTCTTCAACACGAAAAATCAGAAACCTTTAAATTGTGTGTGGATTTATTTCATGTTTTTTTTTTTTTTCGAATAAAGACATTGATGTTTGGAAGATATTCACCAGTAGTTTTTGTATTATTTTATAAACGTTCATTCATTTATGTATATAATAGTCTCTTCCATCTCTCGCGAGGAAGCGTCAGGAACAGACGAAAGACAACTTATTTTGCAGACTTCCATCCTCTGGTGTTATATATAATGTAAGTAAAGTAGGGTCAGCCATCCACAATCAAGCACCACAGACAACTCCAGCATCTATCCTGCCACTTCCTATGCCCACGTTCGGCACATTAACTGCACATCGCTCCCCATATACCACAACTTTCTAAGTCTTTCTTTCCAAACGTCGCGTAATGAATGATATACTGATGCATGTTGAAAAGCTACCAAACATCATCCTAAAAATGATAAATGATGTCGTTTGTCCCAAGAAGTTTCGTAGAAAATTATATTGGTCATTTTGGGAGTTGCCGTTGAACTTTGAAGTTCGCTTTCCTAATGCGGTAGCTTATGACGGACATGGGATTAGTAACAGATTGAAACAAAAGGGTCATTCATTGTCAGACTGAACAATAGTCTCCACCTTACATGACCGTGTGTATAAACTGTCCATTGTCCCATTCGGAAAAGGATACGCTCTGTCACTAAGACAGAAAGTCCACCACGTAGATTCGATTCTTTAAGAGAGACATTATCGGTAAAACTCTTGCATGAGACGAGAGAATGGAAGTCGCATGTGCGATGACGTTGCTGCTGCTTGTCTATTGACGCGTATTGTGATGATCCATCATGATTATAGAACTTCAGATGAGATACTTAACCTGGGTTTGATGAAGAACGTCGTCAAAATCAGAAGACAGTTCCAGTCCCTCTGCTTCCGCTCTGGAATGAAGCAAACCCAGATGTCACACTGACAGGCTCCCGTCCTGGCCACCTTTATATGAGTGCTCAGGGCAACCATCGCGTAGATAGCACTCTGGTCCAGGTACATATACCTGGATTCAGAGCAGCCACCACCATCCATGCTCACTCACGTTGCAGCCTAGCCACGTAGCTGGACCAAAGAAAACCCCACCAAGCTGAGGGAAAGACTCCAGCCAGCCCACCTTTCTTGCTGGACTCTTTATCATCATCTTCGTATTAGCAGTACCCTATAGCCTGGACTCCTCTCTTGTAGATAATACCTAAAGGATGGTCAGAACGCTCTAGCCTAGCAGGATAGCCAGCTGGCAGGAGACAACGAGGATCAGTTACAGACTTGAGGGAATTTTTGGGAGCACGAAGCATAGCAGCCATAAGTCCATAAAACATCCTTTAAACATTTAAACTAATTTATGGTTATGCTCACACAGTCGCCAGCAGCTACGTAGAGTCAGGTACATGTTTCTCAAGGAGCTTAGCTGCGTTGTTTAGAATTTACTTACCAAGATGGGATTATTAAAGACGGTGTTTGTGGCTGGAAATGTCTCAGCGAGAATGATATGAGAATGTCATGATCATCACGCCAGCGTTGTATAATCCACAGCTTGTCTCTGTATGTCTTCATCATAAATCATTTCCTGTATTTTTTTCACACTTGTTCGGTGGTAGGAAATGAACATGTTGCCGAATGCTAAAGCCACATATTCGATAGAGGGTACGAAGAATTGATTGTTCGATGTGATACATCACCTCAAGAATATTCCTACAGTGTTCCCTCCCAACCTGCTATCTCGCTGGAGCTTCAATACGTCCCGGGAGAAATGTAGTCCCTCCGTAAGCGTCCTCGGCTCATCAAAAAGTTGGAAGTAATCTGCAAGCGAGTCACGCGACGCCAACCCACTCTAGTTCCAGGGTGTGTGTGTGTGTGTGTATATATATATATATATATATATATATATATATATATATATATATATATATATATATATATATATATATGGGATAGGCAGAATATGACTCAGTGAGTGAATGTGAATGAAAAAAAGAAAAAGAATCGATAGGAACTTCTTACGTGTTTGGAAGAGGTATCATAACAACGGTCAATCTTCGTATGGCAGATTTGCACACATAAATCCATGGGAAGCAGTAGCTGGCAGGCACGTGAATATCATGAGTGCAGGCCTCAGTGTGTGTGTGTGTGTGTGTGTGCTTTCAAACAGAAACTACATTAACAATGTATTATATCAAGACGTTAAATTTTGAGCCTTATTCTCATAAACCATTATCTGGGTTTGATGCTTGATGAATGCAAAGTCTTTATAATACTCTCGAAGGACAAAAATAACGCTCATCAAATCTCGGATGTGTATATTCATCAGGAATTTAAAAACAATTCATCGAGTTGATATCA
>NC_092239.1:36552686-36632686 GCF_036320965.1 Panulirus ornatus | reverse complement strand
AGGAGAGGATAGTGGAGGTGAACCAGAGTGAGGAGAGGAAAGAGGAAGTGAACCAGAGGTGATGTGAGGACACTGGTGGTGAACTAGGTTGAAATAAGAACAGTGGAGGTGAACCAGAGTGAAGTGATGACACTGGAGGGGACGTAGTGTAAGGTGAGGACACCGGAGGGGAACCAGAGTGAGGACAGGATACTTGAAGGGGAAGTAGGGTAAGGTGAGGACACTGGACGTGAACCAGAGGTGAGGTGAGGACAGCTGAGTTCTAAAGAAGGCAACACCTGAAGTAAGGCACAGAAGTGGAAACAAAATGGATGAAACACAATTATGGGGATTTTAAGTTGAATCTTAATAACAGGAATGCCACAGGTGAGACACAGCAGTGGGGTCAGGGGAGATTAGAGACAGGGGAGTTAAAACACCGAAATGGTAACAGTGGAGATGGGAGGAATGTGGCTGGAGCACAGTGGTAGGGATGGTAGAGAGGAAATGCGCTGGTATGAACAGGAAAAGTAAAGCGCTTTGGTTCACAGTAAAGGAGACGATGCACCGTCACACGCAGTGCAAATAAAGCTTAGTGGCTGGAGGAGGAGAGGTAAAGGACAGTGTTGACTGAGACAACAGAGGTAAGGGACAATGGGAGTGGGAAATGTTGGAGGTAAAACACAGCGATGGCTGAAACGGGAGATGTGAGGTTCGTTGGCGGTTAGGATGGTAGAGGCTGAAGCACACACTGGAAGTTGAGACAGATGATGTGAAGCACAGTAAGAGGCTGAGCCCCGAGGTAGGTGGAACAATGAGAGGAAGCACTCCAGTGGTTAGAGTGGAAGAGTACACACACACACACACACACACACACACACACACACACACACACACACACTGATATTAAGATCTTACTTTTGAGCAGTTAAAACAGGATTGATGAAAGAGGAACAGAACAGTGTTATTTACTTCTCTGGTCACGCATAATGCACTTTATAGTATAAAATGTATATGAAACATTTAAAATTCAGAAGTTCTTCAAGTTAAAAGGAAACAGTGCAGTGAATAATCCCATTTCCACTTAGAACATCTAAGAGTATTTGATTCGCTGTGAACCGGTCGGAAAAGATGAAAAAGTCTACCACTGATCAACACTAGTTTTCATACCTGTCATTTGTGCACCTCTCTCTATACACCCTGGTCCTCGCGCAACGAAGGCTATGCATGTATACAAGCGTTGCAAAAGCAATATTGTAAAAAGCTGCGTTGTAGCACCTGTCGCCCACCCCAACAGGAAACCCCTGTGATGGATGACGACAACACTGAAGCGACAAACACAGTCATAATCCACGAGCGTGTGGAAGGTAGATCATTGTAGGCATTACGGAGGAGAGGGAGGGAGGGAGCGAGCGAGGGAGGGAAGGCATCTTGCCTGATGGCTTTATTAAGGCTAGCCACGCCTCTGGATGAGGGATGATCCTTAGGTGCCTAGCCAGCTGGGTTGATAGCCGGTGGGGAGAGAGAGAGAGAGAGAGAGAGAGAGAGAGAGAGAGAGAGAGAGAGAGAGAGAGAGAGAGAGAGAGAGAGAGAATACCTGTCTACATACGAATACGTACGTCGAGATTTACCCACGATAGACACTTGTACGTAGTTATTCAAGTAACTGCGGTGATAACCTTAGAGCAATGCAAGGACATGTTTGCCTCTCGAAGCTGAGGTGGAACTCCAGGCTGCCTCATAGCTTCCATTATAACATGTCTGTTGATGCTTTATATGGTATCAGCTGTGGCCTTTCATTAAGACATAGCACGAATCTTAGATATCATCCAGGGTCGATTTCATTCTTGGGAAACTGTGGTTGATGGTAATCACGGATGACTTACACACCATTTGTCTTTGAGGGAACCAAGTTTTACTGAAGATAAAACAACAGAGGAGGAAAGAAATTACATAGCGTAAGGAGTCTAAGGATGCTGAATAGCCAGTGTCCATAGTCATGGAGGTGAACATAGGATACACTCACTGACCAGGGAATAATAATAAGGTTCCCTCAAAAGAAAATACGTCTTACGGAGATTTCTGACCAAAAGCACCAATTGAACCATGACCTACACCAAACCAGTGTAAGATCTATGTGTCTATATTCTCTATAGTTCCCCCAGGAAAAAAAGTTTAAAGCTCCAGGTATTGTTAAAGATACGCGGGCGTGGAAACCCCTTGACTTTCTGAGGGGGAACCTCACACACGCGCGAGCTATATACCCCAGTTTCAGCGGTGAGGACCACAGCCACGTCATCCGTTGAGGCTGGACGCGCTGACGACAGCATAAAAAAAGGGTGGGGTAGTCTATAGAGATGGAGGCCAGTATGATCAAAGCTGCTCACTTATCTCCAGTAACACAAAGCTGCCATTTGATCAAGGGGAGGAAGATCCTTTGATAATCCACGCTCACTCTGTGTTGGCTCGAGACCAAATGCGATGTCTCAGATGTGTAGTTACATAAAGCGGGTTCTTGGAAGCCAGCGATGCCGCGGGTAAGACAATAGGCCAAAAGGATCCGTCGCATGTTTAGTGGAGTCATTCGTGGTCAAAGAGGAGGGTGATGTACTGTCCTTCTCCTTGCGTTTCTTAATTCCAAAGCAAGAAAATGGCTGTGATCTTCTGGAGAGTTGAGGTTTAGATTGCAGAAGTTGAATACAAAGATACAGTTTACTGATTTCAATTGTTTAGTAAGGGATCAAATACGCGGGAAAGAAGAGAATTCTTCAGCCTATGATCTCGAAAGTTGTAGAATCGTCTGCCAGAAAATTACACCAAAAGGCCATGCTAATTTTCTTGTTTTTTCTTGTGTGGTCATGACTCTTGCAGGAACACAGTCCTGTTGAATAGGGAAAATAGACCCTTCTCTATCAGTAGCCTGAGAAACACTGGGGGTCCCGGAATGATGCGAAATGAACTAATTTCAGAACATTACACACACTGCTTCAGTATCAGCCTTGGCAGATACCGCCCGGTTAAATATCTTTTCGTCTCATTCGCATACTGGTGGTGCAGGTTCATTCAATAGCCCAGACTTTCATTCTCAACCCTGAAAAGAAGTTTTCAAAGTCTGGTCTATCTTTCGGTCTACTACATCCCAAGACAGGGAAGTAAGATTTTGGCCTTGTCCATAGATCCATCTGTGTCTTTGATCAACTTGATACGTATCCGTAATTCAGTCTGTCTGTCATGGCGTCTACATGTGATGTATTCTGTCCATCCAGACAGCGTGTCTATGATTCATTGTCAATCGTGTCTATGATTCTTTGTTAATTGTGTCTATGATTCATTGTTCATCGTGTCTATGATTCATTATCATTTGTGATTATGATTCTTTGTTAACCGTGTCTGTGATTCATTGTTAATCATGTTTATGATTCTTTGTTAATTGTGTCTATGATTCATTGTTCATCGTGCCTATGATTCATTGTTAGTCTACGTCCACAATTTTGTGTTATCTACCTAATGGTCTCTGCATGATTCAGTCTATCAACCCATCAAGTAAACATAACCTTTCAGCTTTCTATATGGTCCTAAGTTCGGGTTTCTAATGTCCGTTGGACCCATCCCTGGTTTTGAAGAAACCCTTATGTTATCAACGTTCTTTTTTGTTTTTAAATCTCTACAAGAACAGAGATGAGGAACAGCAGCAATAGCACGAACCGAGAAAGAACATGGCTTTCCATTCTGCAATACTGAAACACAACACTAGCTCAAGCCACGCGTCTGTTCAAACCTTTTAATGAGACGCAAGTAACATGAACCAAGTAAGGCCAATGGAAGATGGTTGAGTTAGAAAAAAAAAACAGTCGACATACACAGAGATTGCAACCTGAATGGACAGAAAGTTATCCCAGATCTCATTGTTCCCATTACATTACCTACAATACTCTCACCGCTCGCGCAAATCCGGACATGTCTTGCATCAGACGCATGTGAAGAACTTGTAAATAAACTGCCCAGATAAGTTCCCCTCGCTTCTAAGCTCAAGCTGCATCGTCTGAATGTGGGAGTGTGGTGTCTTTTGTATTCCCTTGCTTACGAGAGAAGAAATCCACTAAAAGTTTGAATGAAAGTTTTGAGAATCCTGCAGTATGTAGCGAGTTTGAATTAGTAAATAGAAGAGGAGAGAAAAAAAAAAATCTCTCCCGGACTGAAAGAGCAACAGATGTATATGCTTTTGGGTACCTACAAAGGATGTTGAGGTTCCACAATAGCTTTGAAAACCAAAAGATTCTACAGCAGCTGCAGAGGTAACGAGAAAACAGCACCATATATCAATGGAAAGTCACCTAACTGGTTTTTCCAGGCTTATCAAATGCATCTAAAACCATAACGTTCGTTGTCATCAAAGGGGAATCCTTGTTACTCTTCCACGTAAGGTACATGGACTATACGGCCAGAGTGACCCCAGTGGGAGTAGTCATAACCCAAAGAAGTCTCCACTAGAAGGTGGCTGACCCGAGGTGAAAGAATGAAAGAAGAGGTGGGGAAATGATTACATAGACCTGCCGAGGAACAAGCTGACTGGAAATATTTCCAACCGCTAAACACAACAACAGGGACTAGAATCTAAATATGCAAAATCTCTCTAGTCGTGAATCAATGGTACATTGGAACTCGAAGATAATGTTAAAAATGTAAAGCCATGATCCATTCTTCTGACAGAAACGCGCACACACCAATGACTGACTGACTGGTCTATTCTGGGCAGACACGGAGCCGCAAAATGAAACAGTTGTAAAGTTTCCACATGATATATATAGCGTTTATCATCCTTATTGTTTTTCGACCCACTGTATCATGGCTGAATTTTGTGCTAGTCAATGGAATATGACAGTTACATTTCTCAAACCTCAAAGTGGCTTGAGTACATATTTTTGTTTCACAAGGCACTGAATAAACGTGAATAGCTGATGCGAACTTGAGACAAGAACACTTGCAGAGCTGAAGAAGATTTAGCCAAAACGACCGCTGGAGTTTGTCGGCGCTTACCCTGCTGGTGCTTGAGGACAGAGCCGTTGTCCATGATTGGCCGTTGAGCTTAGAGCCAGCAGTGAAGGACGAGAGGAGGTGACGAGGTCGTTTTCCTGCCATCACGCGAATCCCGTTAAAGCGCTATCAAGGATGCGTTCGGTCTCTCTCTCTCTCTCTCTCTCTCTCTCTCTCTCTCTCTCTCTCTCTCTCTCTCTCTCTGAACCCTTAGTCGTTCACTGGGATTGCAAACTCCTTCCCGATATGGACGGGAGGGAGGCCGTAGACAAGCCGCCAGTAATTGTCAGTGGAGAAGGGGAGGAAAAGTTATCGGGTATCCGGAAGCTCTCGGTGGTACGAGAGTGGCTCGCTCGGGTTCAGGCGGCGACTGAACAGATAACAACCTGTGACTTGGTGTCCGAACACTATCGCCAGCAGTGCAAAGGGCAAAAGGGGGTCGTCTCTCCTCTCCTCCTCCTCCAGCAGTCGGGGAAGGATCAGGCGACCTGCCTTCTCTTTGTGTTCTGGAACCCATCGATAATGTGTTCTTCAGTTGCAAAACTTGAGTCTCAGATATCAGACGGTGCACGGAGCTTCACGATTGTGATGAAATTAGTAACATGGTGTTGCAGGTGACGTGACAGACTCCCCTTGCGAAAGCTTCTGGAGACCTTCCGCCAGGTGGCAGTCATCTACATAAATTATCATAGAGAGCTTTGAAAGCTTCGAATCATCCTTCTGGAGGTCTTGAACCCTTTTTTCATGCATTTTCGCAGCATCGGAAGCGCTACATAGCGTGAGATGAGTTCTAGGAGTCATCTGCCTTTACGAGATATTTGGGGTCAGATCTCACATCACACTTCCCTCGAAGGAAGGCGGAAAGGGGCTCCAAAAAGACGCTGTTCATGCCTGAGGGCTTAGGCTCCCAAGCCCATGGATATTGAGAGGCTCCTTCTTTGCATACCAGCGGTTTACCTAAAGCCGTGGCATCAAGGATCAATGACCGCGTATATGCTGTTGGAAGAGCTCTTCATTTCAGGCAGGATGTATGGTAAGGGTTCATTTACCACAGACTTGACCGTTATCTGACACCAAATGTCGTTTGTAAGTTCGGGTCTCAATGTAGCAGCGCGCATCCATGTATTCTCACTCCTACGTATAAGTCTACCAACCAACCACTCTCCCAACAACACTTGTTTCTCCCTCCACAACCCTCACTCCTCTGTCTATCAACTCTGTACACAAAGCTTTCATGAAAAAGGCCAAATTGCCTAAGTTTTTTTTTTTTCTGCGACTAGAAAAGTGTTTTCAACAACATGAAGTGTTATAGGAGACACACAGATCTAAACGAACCTCGCCTTGCACCATAACTTACCGTATATCCTTGTATAAGAAAAACGAACACGCCTGTTTTCAACCAAAGAGGAAATAGTGAGAAACTATAAGTATGGACTAACAGAACTAATTCCTATCGCGAATTTTCCTCGTAGAATCTGTGTTAAAGTAAATCATCTCCTTGAATGGAAAAGGGCGATTTTCCATGTAACAGTAAACCATCCAAAAAAGGGTCAAGAAAAATCGTAATGATCAAGTACCTAAGAAAAGAAAATGAAATCGTAAAAGCAGTACTGAACCTCAGTTATGATAGGTTTTTCTCGGATCAAAGCGAGACGGTGGAGAGGAGCCAGACAGCGACAGGGCAGAGAGACAGACAGACCGACAGACAGGCCAGAGATAGACATGGCAGAGACAGACAGAGAGACCGACAGACGATCAATCGCTTGCCTTCCTGCCTGACGCATCTCAGAACCAGAGATACCATTCGCTTATTGTCCTGGTTCACGTGAGGATTTCCACGCTATCATCACGTTGCATTTAACTTAAAAAAACGTGTTAATTGTGTAGCCTTTACTCTCGTTTACAACAAAGGGTTCCTCGTACGTCTACAGCCATCTGCCTATATATATATATATATATATATATATATATATATATATATATATATATATATATATATATGCTTAATCATCACAACTTAAGTTGATGGAATTTGTAAGTTATAGAAGCACAAGGACTAAGCTGGAATGGAAGCCTCGGGCATTTTATGAGTAAACAATATATAATTTACAGACAGGGAATCTCTCTCTGGAGAGAAACGTTTATTGCTCTACTATCACAAAAAGGTTTCAAGTGGACTGAAACCTTCAAGCAAACGTCAGCCAAACGATGCGTCATCGTACCTGTGAACTACGTTTCGAAATGCTTCCTGATATAGCTTTGAGGACGTAAGACGGGTGCTTTGAGGAGAGCAAGTGCAAGAAAGACCGAACAGAGTCAAATCGACAAGACTTTCACTGTCGACTCTTGGTTTTTCTCTTGATTCTGGATATGTGTTTCTTGCATGTGTATATGAGGGGCCAGAGAGGATTGTCCTTGTTATGGAAAGAGTTACGTAGATACACAGACCACACAGATCCAAGGCCCAAGCGAGGTGGTCTGGCCTTTACGCCACTTTTTCTTTAGTTTTTAGGCCCGTCCACCTCGTTCGGACCTTGGGGTCTGTGCTGGCTGTGTATCCGTGTAGCTCTTTCCGTGTGTTGCCGATTGGTTAATTCATCACTCCTCTATGATGGTATTCTGTCAATCGACTGAGAGCGAATGGCTGAATGATATGGTGAACTGAATAAACCATTTGAGTATGTCTGTACTAATCTTAACACAGCAGTGGCACGCGCCGTGATGACTCTAAAGGTCAGGTCAGAGGTCACGCAGTCATGCTATAAGGTCGCGACCGTCGAGTTCATGAGGTTAAAATGGGTTGGTTTCTGCCTATATCTCTCTCGTTGATATATTGGTATATTTTCATTATAGAGATATAGATTTGTTGATGAGTATATAGTGTTATAGACGGGATATTCCATACTTTCACCGTGGATAATGCTTTACGTGATAATACGTACGTAAATGTACACAAGTCTTTACGACTTTATATTATAGTTTTGATAATGTAATAATTTGGGTTGATAGTATGAAAGTATCAAAGCATTCGAGTGGCACGTGTGGAGCTGTAGTGTCTATGTTGCTTGAACATTCTTATTCTTGTGTGCAGTTTCTTGTGTAGAATCAACTATTATGTGATGTGGGGAGGAAGTTATCTACGCTCGTAAGGCACCATCCTCCATCCGTACCTTATAAAAGTGCTTTTGTTTTGGCTGAGACGGCACGGGAAAATGAAGCCCTAATCGAGGCCATCTCAATAACGAGAGCAATTAGTCCTTAATAAGTGGATTCATAAACACAGTCTGTCATAAACAGACTCTGTTCGTCATCATTGTGGCTAAGGAAGTGAGGAGGTTTTAAGACAGTGAAAGCCTATCAGGGAGCGTGCACTTCTTGAGGAATCACTGCTAAGTTATGGAATATATATATATATATATATATATATATATATATATATATATATATATATATATATATATATATATATATATATATATATATATACCTGTTGGCACTGAGGGCGTGAACTCTTGCAACTAAGAGAATGGAAATGATAATCATTTGGCCATAAAAGAAGAGAAACATAAATGTGAAAAAAAAAAGATGAAATAGAATCAGTGTTATAGGCAGAGCTTGAGGCTCTCGGTGAGGTAAATGTCAAACATTATGGGCTCGGATTCTAATAGCACAACTAGGATGATGAGAGATGATATTGTCCTCGATGATTTGCTCGTACCAAATGTGAATATCTACCACGAGATAAACTTTTTTTTTATATATATTTCCCACTTAGATGCATTTCTCTGAGACCGTTTTCACGGTGTTATATAATTCCCCGAAAAGCCCACAGAGCATAAGGCACGCACCATTACACCCCGAGCTCTTGAAATTACATGACAGAGCCGCGTTCTGCCTCAGCAAGCGTCCTTTACTCTCGCACCACACAGGGTGACAGAACAGCTTTAAAAAACGAACTTCACTAGATGAAATGATGAAAAAAAAAGGGTGTGTTCGAACTTTCCACGTAGTTCTAAAAAGAAAAAAAAATGTAGGTCACGATGCAATAGTTCAAGAGCTTTTTATTGTTATCATTATTTATTCAGCAGTGTTGGAAAAAGGACGGAGTTCTTGCGCTTTCAAAGCCTACATCTCGGGCCTCTTTCTCTTGGCAGATATTAAGCTATGGGTGAAAAGCTGAACGTTGAAGATCTGTCCCATCTTTTTCCAATCACATTGTTGACCGTGTGTGTCGGGGGTCATAGTTATGCTGTTCTACACTAGTTAGGAGTGAAGGATCTTTCTTCCATCTTCAGTCATATGTTTCGTGAGGATTTTTACTCTATTCACAGCCACGTGAAAGAACTACTCGAGGCTCCACAGTACGGTCACTAGTGACATAATCCATGTTGGAAAAACAAGATACGTTTGCAATCTCTGGATCGGCTCTTACGGGGTTCCTACTCTTTCTTATCTGAATGTTTTTTTTCTGCCCTACCTCGCTCGAACCCTGTTATTCCTCAACTGATCAAATCCCCCTTCCACACACTCTTCCACACTCAGACACCTGTTTCGGAGCTTTGCCTGAGAATTTGCCATCAGAGCCGCGTCATCTGCAAACGGCAGCTGACTTACCTCTCAGCCCCCATCCCACGTCCACAGCAAACAGTAGATCCTTTCAACACCCTCATTGTCACCTCCCTTCCCACCCCTTCAAGAAACAGATTAAACAGCCACGGTGACATTACACAGACTCAGATCCACCTTCACAAGGAACCATTCACTTTCCTCCCTTCCCTCTCGCACTAACGAATAAGCTTCCCGATAAAAATTCCTCCCAGCATCCATTAACTTCCTTCCCACACCATATAATTCGTAGCACCTTATGCATTCGTTCATCAACGATCATATCTTGGAGGGAAGAGAAGAACAATGAATGAAATTGTATACAAGTAGCTTCATTTTAGTTACTCTGCAGGATGGCTGCATAATGACGTATCCTGCTGCAGGATGTAGCGCTCACTGCTTCCACCGATCAGTAGATGGTTACAGCTGGTGTAGCCGCAGAGGAAACTCAAGGCTGGAAAAAAATGTTGCGTTCACCATCCGCTACCCAGTCTGACCGAGGGTCACTGTGGTCCTCTAACAGCAAAATCGATCATCCTCAAAATTGTTCCATTAGAGTATGATGTCAGTTGCCGTCCCTTAAATCCTTCCTTGCATATTGAACTCCTGTATATTGACACTTGATTACTCCATGGAACAATTAGTCTGTCAAACTCCGTTTTGAAATTAACCGAAAGATAATACGATCTATATTTTTTTTTTCCCATTCATTTCCTAGGCAATAAAACCATCTCAGTGCTTTGATCTCTCTCTCTCTCTCTCTCTCTCTCTCTCTCTCTCTCTCTCTCTCTCTCTCTCTCTCTCTCTCTCTCTCGTTACAGATTTAATGGGAATAACATAAAGGAGAATACGAAAAGCTAGGTACGCCATTTGGATATTGACCATTTGACGGAGGACAGACTTATCACATTACTTTCTAATGAATCATAGACTCCACGAAGAATCAGTAGAAGCTTCCAATACGACGATGTCAAACGATCATGTTTATTCTTTTGTTTTATCCACATTTGATGTAGAACGAATCGAATTAATAGAAGAGGATGATTTTTTTTTCTTCTGTATATCAAAAACTCCAATCTTCGACAAAAATAAAAAATGACCTAATTAAGAAGAGTATTTAATTGAAACATTGACGATGCCTCAGGGATAGATGGGTTCAGGAGACGAAAGAGAGGAAAAATAATCTAACAGGTTTTGAAGAATTGGGAAAAAACCTCTCTTTTTAAAAGGGGTCGGATCGTAGTTGTAACGACAAACAGGTAATGGTGAAGAAATTCCGTTGTCTGACGCGTAGAGCGAAACAGGCATTACAGATCACCCCATGACGTACAGAGAAACACACACACACACACAGACACACATCTAACAACCACCTCCTGAGTTGTTAACTCCCGCATAGCAATTGTGTTACTGCGTAGCTTAACGAGTCTTGCGTTGATCATTGACGGCATTATGAATTAATGATAATCATGCGTTGATCAGTAACGTCATTAGGGATTAATAGTAATCATGCGTTGATCAATAACATTATGGATTGATTATAATCATGCGTTGATCAATAACATTATGGATTGATTATAATCATGCGTTGATCAGTAACGTCATTAGGGATTAATAGTAATCATGCGTTGATCAATACCATTATGGATTGATTATAATCATGCGTTGATCAGTAACGTCATTAGGGATTAATAGTAATCATGCGTTGATCAATACCATTATGGATTGATTATAATCATGCGTTGATCAGTAACGTCATTAGGGATTAATAATAATCATGCGTTGATCAATAACATTATGGATTGATTATAATCATGCGTTGATCAGTAACGTCATTAGGGATTAATAGTAATCATGCGTTGATCAATACCATTATGGATTGATTATAATCATGCGTTGATCAGTAACATTATGGATTGATTATAATCATGCGTTGATCAGTAACATTATGGATTGATTATAATCATGCGTTGATCAGTAACATTATGGATTGATTATAATCATGCGTTGATCAGTAACATTATGGATTGATTATAATCATGCGTTGATCAAATCCTATACCAAAGGATAGGATTGATTACTGAATGATTCTAAAAGGAAGGATTTATTTTTTTTGGAGTAAGCAAAGGTTGCAAAGTTGAGATGATTCTCTTGCTACTTTTTGCTTCTGCTACTGCTCCTGGATTTCTAAGGCTACGCTTGCCCCTTCTAACTTTGCATAGACGGACCTGCTATAGCTGCTGCTATCTCTGCTGTTGCCGTTATAGACATGCTAATGCTGCTCTTATTATACTCCTAGTGCTTCAGGCCTGCTAGTTTTATAACTGTTGCTGTTCATTGTATTGTTGCAGGTGTGTTATAATACAGGAAAGATTTAAAAAAAAGATGGTTTTCTGTTATTCTTATTTGTCTTATCAACATGCAACCAAATTCTTGAGTGAATATTGCCGTTCCTATTTCTGGGGAGATAGATTTTTGCAACTGTTTGAGAGTCAGACCAGAGGAAATCTGATAAGGTTTGCAACATACCATCCTCGAATTGCAGTGTTTATTCTCATATATCCAGATCAAAGCAGATATAGAAGACGTTCTCATAGATAACTCGTAGACTTATGGAGTGGATGTAGGAATGGAGTCTTGGATGCCACAGTCTGTATCATCGTGGTCTTAAGCATGCCAAAGATCAGGCTTGGAAACCTCTGAATCAGTAGAGTCATGATTCGAATCACTTTCCAGTGATACTTTTAGTATCTAATACTTCATTGAACCTGTAGTACCTACCACATGTATCAATAACCTTGCGGCGTCAAATGTATGCAAATCATTGATTAATTCCCTTATTTCTCATTCTTAATCTTTTTGAAGCAACACAAACAAAATAAGGCTCCCTGGTTTGTTTTAACGGTGCCTTTACTTTCGCAATTATTTTTCCCTCTATGATTTTTTTTCTAATGAGCCGAGTGCCACGTTTTAGCAACATTACGCTCACTGCATATATATATATATATATATATATATATATATATATATATATATATATATATATATATATATATATATACGTGGTAATTCACAAGCAGCAGTACCTTACCCTTCCCAAAAGATAATGTTCACTGCTTTTATTTTTTTTCGCTGAGTCTATAACTTTCTGGATCCAGAGGTATTTTATTTTATTTTCTTCTCTCCCCAGAAATCCTTTTGTATCTTTTTCGCGTTCCATAACTTCAGCTAAAAATGTCCCTCAACTTCCACGTTTTAGGTTGAAAGAACCAGACCATTTCTCTCTCTCTCTCTCTCTCTTCTCTCTCTCTCTCTCTCTCTCTCTCTCTCTCTCTCTCTCTCTCTCTCTGTCGAGTAACTGGCTTCGTTTAGGGTCTCTGCAGTTTCCCTCCGTACTTAAACCCCTTTTCCTTTACGACCCAGACTTAGGCTCCATGTCTTCATAATTCCTGTTTAATATCATCGTAAATGCCAGGGTTTTGATCTCTTAAATCACTGTTACTCTCTTGCTAGCCAGCCAGTATCTTCGTCTCACGCTGGCACAGGTCAAAGTGTTTCCTTATATCCGTTAGTGATGGCTTGGTTACCCCTGTCACACCAGGACGTTAGAAATGCACCTCACTGGAGTGTGTGTGTAACCTTGTGGCTCGATTTTCCCATTGCACCCTAACTCTGCATTTTCCCCTTCTGTTTGCTCTATATCCAGAGGCTAACGTCACACAACACACCTCGGTTGTAGAGCCTTTGTCACTGAACTTAGTAATAACTAGTGACTTAATCAATTCCCCCCATCATACTGCAACACTAGCTAGATCTGCCCACTGAAGATATGTCTGCCACAAGCTAAATGGTTCCCAATCCTTATTCAAACCCTGGCGTCTCCCTCCGCTTAGCTGTATGAGGCTGGCTGGGCAGTTACCCTCCGTCACAACTCTGTTGATAACAACGGAACATTTGACTTATGAACAGACGTGGTTTACGTAGGGGGGAAAAAAGATCTTAAGGTGTTGAGTGACCATATCCATTGAGGGAACTCGGCTCCCACCCAGGTGATAACAGTTAACACAAGATGTCAACAAGACGACTCTCAAAGTAGAAATGAAAACCAACATGATGACCTTGTCAGACATTCAGTTTTGTTCATCACTCAAAAATCCTCCATTTTCCTCCGTTAGTAAAGATAGATCAACCCAATAATCCATCAATGCTGATTATAGAAGTTCAGTGGGATTAGCAACACAGAGATTATCAAGAATGATTAATAACACAATCATTACCTTTTATTAGGATCATTTCTGCCTCGTTCAAAGACGATGGCGTAGATCTGGTCCACGTAGTTAAACCCCTAACTATCGACTATGCATGTAAAATCGAGTCTTTATAGTAAGACTCCACTAATATCCCCACTAATGACATGTTGAACATTTATTTTTCTCCCCGAAGGGGGTATGGGGTTTCAGTATTGATGGCCCATTTAGAAGTGATGTTGCTGAACTCGTCAAAATTTGCGTAAACAATTCAGAATTCGCTCTTTACCGGTAGGTACAAGACACAGAGGTTCGGTATGTCGCCTTTGAGTTCAGACGGACGTGAAAATGTCTCGACATCAGACTGTAACGTAATGTAAAAACCAGATAATGTTTATGGTTCAGGTATGTTGATTATACGATTTTGTCTTTGGGCCACCTTGCACATGGATGGAATTATTACAGACAAGAGTGTGTACTTAACGATGAAGAGTTAACTAAAAGGAAAGAACAGCAATCGCTTACCTATTTCTCTTCTCCTAGGTTGGTGTTGATTTCAGACCAAGACATTATAAATACTAAAGTCTGCCCCCCAAAAAACAAATCCCCCCCCCCAAAAAAAACGTCCAATATCTCGTACCCGTTTTTTTTCTAATCAAATTAATGTTCAGATAAATGTGCTGATCCCTGTCTTTCTAAGACCTCTTACGAGTTTATATCCTGAGCCTCCAGTTGAGGTCATAAGGAATATATTGAAATCACGTACTAGACATCAGCACCCAGTGAAGACCAATCACCAGTGTCATTACACGACCAGAAGAGATCTTGAGATCTGATAAAACCACGTCTTTTAGAATGCGTATGGTCGTGTGTTGTTGTGTATCCATTTATATATACGGGATCGTCATAACGCCTCGCAGATATTCCTCATTCCAACCTCGTCTGTATGAAATATCATTTCCCGAGAGAATGTAGCCCAAACGACGCTCGCTCTCCTTCATTTATTAATTACCAAACACCCGACAACTTTTACTGGTGTTTTATTGGTCAGGACTGGATGGAACTCGGTGTCAGTGGAGAGAGAGCTTTGATGGGACACGAGCCAACGATGTGAGGTAAAGGACCGAATACACTAACCTTTTAAGGTTTGATATGAGTGAGAAGTAGCGGGTAATCGTGTGTATATATATATATATATATATATATATATATATATATATATATATATATATATATACACATATATATTATCCCTGGGGATAGGGGAGAAAGAATACTTCCCACGTATTCCCTGCGTGTCGTAGAAGGCGACTAAAAGGGAAGGGAGCGGGGGGCTGGAAATCTTCCCCTCTCATTTTTTTTTTTCCCCAAAGGAAGGAACAGAGAAGGGGGCCGGGTGAGGATATTCCCTCAGAGGCCCAGTCCTCTATTCTTAACGCTACCCTGCTGAGGCGGGAAATGACGAATAGTATGCAAGAAAGAATATATATATATATATATCATTGAAGATAACGACAGTAATCTATCAGTCTTCAGTTAGGAGTTGGCATATATATTTTGTACACAGAATCAAACATATTTATGAACATAAACCGCTTGAAGTAAAAGCATAAAATAAAACACACACAGACACAGTCACACACACACACACACACACACACACACACACGTATACACTCTCAGACAAAAGAACCATCTGTCAGCAAAGCTCTGGCTTATTTCTCAATTTTTCTCTGAAGTTCTTTATTCATGGGACAAAAGCTTGATTCTGAACCTTATGAAGCTTGTGTAAGTAACAGAGTTGTTTTGACTGAAGAATAGGAGATGTGGGGACCCCTGAAACACAGGGACTTGGTGAAGTTTTTGATGTTTTTCAAAGCGAACGATTATGGAACAGCACACTGGCATTTTTGAAATAAAATCCGAGCTGTTTAGGATCAGTGCGTGTCGTCGAAAATGGACATGTTAAACAAAAAGAGAATAGAAACGAACGGAACAATGAAAACGTATACTGAAGGATTTCACTGACAAGTGGATTGCACCAAAACTACAGAGCGTTAGCAAGGCGAGAAGTATTTGGTAAAGTCGATGGTGATTTTATCCAAAGAGGAAAACTGTGGAAAAGGAAGGAAATCTGATTATAGGACCGCTCGAAGTTATAGGTTACCCAATTGCAATTTAGGATGTAAGAAAGGACGAACAGGATTGGTAAGATATTGTGAAGACGTAAAGGGAACGAATTATAATGAGTATCTTCATTATGGAGTTTACTAGCCGAGATGTGATTTACCAAGCTAAGAACCTTGCATCTAAAGAGAAAATCATGGGCGTACTCATCGCAAGGGTTAAGCTGAGGAAGGAAAGAGAGAGATGTAAGGAATATAGACAGTCAGAAGGAGAGTTAAGATACCTCAGCAGATATAGAAGAGGATCATGGATGGTATCATCCCCTGACAAGAATGACAAAGGAGGAACCTGACTGAAAACAAAAGCAAAACGATCGCAGGATGTTCTAGACCAATATGCACGCCAGAGAGTTTCAAAAACGTGCCCAGTGTCTACTCAGTGATGCTGACAACAGTACCTAGTAATATTCCAGTGATCCAAGCACTCGTGACGTTGTGCCCTTCCACGTTTGGACCACAGGTGCCCTACCAGTGTAGTTACTGATACTCAGTGGTTTTCTATTGTTATAGTAGTGACGTAGCGCCTAATGGAGGCTCACCAGCGTGTCAGTGTGGGCCATGTCCCCGCATGTGAACTCCCATGGGCCAACAAGAGCCGAGTTAAAAGCTGTCGGCTGGGTAGACCTGTCACAGCTGTGGTGTTTTACCCCTATCAAACATAGGAATGATGAACAGCTTGGTGTGAGCTGTGTACCGTCTGCCCGCGCCCGGGGTTCGAACCTGGCCCAGTGGATTAGTCGTCAGGAACGCACAGCACAATACAACCGTGGCGTTTCTTCCAGTGTTGTATCTACTAGTAACTGCTTATCCCAGTGCCATCCAAATGGTGCTGATAGATAATGTGGCATCCAACCAACTCTTTATTCCCTATACAATGATTAAGTCCTGATGTCTCTTGCCTTCGCATTATGTGGCTATAATCACTTCAGATACCGATAGATGGAAACTCCTCAGTGCCCAAGAGTTTATCAGTTGAACATCGAAGAACTTTAGATGGTTAGGATTACAAGATAAGCAACCCTTACGCTAATAATGAATAAAAGAATGCACAAAGTAATAGCCAACAGGTTACTGTAATGTGTTTTTTCTAATGCTGATTAATGTGAAAATTGATAGCGTCATGATGGCAGCTAAAAGAATAATTGTAATATGATTTAAAAGGGAGAGCTCATCAAGCCTTGATGATGATATTGTAGGATAATGCCATTACACTTAACGAGGAAGCCCATAAATTTAGCTGACGAGGATCCTGGCCGCTATGCGTGACGCTGGTGCTCATGCAATGCCACAGAGAGCGAATAGAACATGGTAAAGTGTCAGTTTAGAATGTGCATAATGGGGGAAAAGAAGAGAGAGAAGAGGCAGTGTATTGCTAGCAGACTAGGGGCTGTAAAGCAGCCGTAAAGTGCGTGAACCTTAAACTAATATGTGAGGTAGACTCGTTAAGACAGTCAAAAATTGGAGGTAAGAAAGGCACTATAAATCAAATATAGATGAAATATATAATCTTTTTTTAGTTGAGGCCCCAATCAAGGCCATACCATTAACGCTGTATATATATATATATATATATATATATATATATATATATATATATATATATATATATATATATATATATCATCAACCAACCTACTAGGTGTGAAAGAACAGCTGGTTTGACTCTGGACCGACTGCTGCAACCAAGATTCGTTGGCTCTCTTTAAAGCCAAGCTGTTATTACAGGTTGCAAGAGAAGCCTTAAGGAGCCGATGAATGAGAGAAACATTAAATCTTGTTGATTTGTTGATGTCGAAGGAAACTTTTGTCGTCGTAAATGTAGCCCTGCTCCTTAACCCTGTGAGCCGTATGGAGACACTCCCTCGTACGGCACCAAGCAATGAGAGTTTTATGGTCTAATGGGAGGATCAAGAAAGGTGGGCCTTGGGAGATAAAGTTCGAAACGATGGAAGTGTTCCTCTCTCTTTCTCTCTCTCTCTCTCTCTCCCGGAGCCACCAAGCCGCCGTCGAACGTGCGATCTCTTAACATCGTAAAATCCAAATGGTTACATGAAAGATATACCCATCATCTCAGCTGTTGCTGGATGTCTAATATACTCCATTCTTAATATGGATGTCTTGAAATCACGTAGAAATATCACCAGGCGAGTGGGAGGGCGCGCTGTGAGCTCTTAAATCCGTAAAGAATGCGACGCATTGAGACCTCATGACTTTCAGCCCGGGCTGGAGCTGCTCACACAGATATGTTGATAAGAGTCACAAAATGAAATTCCCAGAACTCAGAGTAATGAAATGTGATTTATGCAGCGTCCCCCCCCAGACCCTCGTCCTCACAAAGCTACAAGGTTCTCTTTCTGCGTTAGGAGGATCTGCTGTTCTTTGCTCAGGGGATAAACAGCCATTGTTGTCATGAGCAACCACAAAATGACTGGACGGGAAGAAAGTGCAATGTTTCAGCTGTTGTGTGTCAACAGGGAAGAAAATGTAATACTTTAGCTGTTCTGTGTCAACAGGGAAGAAAATGTATTATTTTAGCTGTTCTGTGTCAACAGGGAAGAAAATGTAATATTTTAGCTGTTCTGTGTCAACAAGCTGGTCATAAACATCGTCTGATGAAATTGATGTTTGTTGCAGTTTTCAAGCAAAGCATTATTGTTCTATTTCCATTTCCACAATTACCCTTGCTACCTCTTTGAGTAAAGGAAGTGGGGAGTCACTTCACTCAGCTGTAAGTCGCCTGACGCAGTCTGACTACAGCTTTTCCAGTAAACGCCGAAAGAAAAAAAAAATACGTATTCACTGACGCGTAATTTAAAAAAAAAAAAGGCTGTCATTTCGTTTTCCTCAAAGTGAAACCTGGAGGGTAAACTAAGGTCGATTGAAAAGGTGACGTTTCGAATTACGTCTGAAAGTGTGTTGAGCGTTGCATTAAAACGCGCTCCCGTCCGATGCATTAATGTGAAGAGAAAAGCTTTGTTTCACCTTTGGTTTCAAAGTATCGACATTCGCCCACATACGGCACATTTTCGTTTTCTTTAATAGTTCTAAGATCATTAGCTATTGTCTAAGAAAAGAATGGCACTCGCCTCTTGTACAATTGGGCTTCACAATTTATATTTCTGGTTCTTTTGGACTCGCCAGCCAGCCTCGCTTGCTTAGTACTAGCTCAAATGCACCGCAGTGTTGAACAAGCAGTAAATGTCTGACTCTGTGAAACTTTATAAACAGTGCATATTGAGGTGTAGGTATCACAGGGAGATACATCGTTTTCTTTAAGATGTGAATGAATCTACGACAGAGTTGCCGAAAGTTATGAATGGCTGATGAGAAAACGATAAAGATAAAATCAGAGACTAATTGGATTAGAGAATTGTTTTTGTATGAAATTCAGGCTCGATCACTTGTCAACTAATAGTACAACAGAATCATCCAGACTCACTCAAGTTAATTTTTTGGGTGGAGACGAAATGAAAAGGAACTCACGAACTCGTTCTGCATTACTGACAACATCACTGCTGGTGTTTCAAACGCTCAGTGCGCCGGTAACTCTCCCCTCTCTACCCCCTCACCTTCCCAGTCTCCGCCAGGCATCCTACCAGCCCTCATCCACCCTCTTAAGCCTTCAAGATCAACATGTTAATTTGCCAAGGGCCACAGGTGGTTCGTGAGCCGCTCTGTGGCATATATATATATATTATTTACCCAACATTATGAATGCTGGGCCTTGGAAAAAAAAAATATCCAATGGAGTGCGTGGACATAAATCTGTGAAAGCAATTTCGCTCGCATTATAAGTTTTTAATGGTATACGAGTCGCCATTATTCATTAATAGTACTTTTATTTTGGTGTATGAAACTGAAATGAATGCGACGTGATATTCTTTTTATATTTACCTCTCTTTGTAGAACAATGCTTCATCTGCTACGATTTTTCAAGACTTGCAAGAATAGGAAATTCATCAGATTTTATGTGTTATTTGTAAAACCCCAACCTGAATAGGTTCGTTACCCCCGAGAAATCATCCAGAAGTATACGTTTTCTGCGGAACAAATAAAACAATGGCAGAGGAATATATTTATCTTCGGGAAATTGTATTATTGCCACAAGACAAAAAAAACGGAGTACCGTCTCTTAAAGACATTCTCATCGCTCCAGAGGAGTCCACCCTTTTTCCTGCTCCTGTATGGAGCGCAACTTTGAAGTTGAGGGGGTCCCCATAATTGTGGTTTTGGGGTTTTTTGATAGTATTATCTCCGGGGATGGAAAAGAGAAAGAACTATGCTCAGGTTTCTTCAGCGTGTCGCAGGTAACATAAAGAATATTAACTTTCACAATGTATTTCTCATCTTCAACTGTTTGTTTTGATACTTAAAGATACATAGTCATCGAGTACTGTAAGCTGGCATACCGATTAGATTATAAGACTTTGATCAGCTACGTCATATGAATCGATATCAGTGGGCGCCTCAAAATGAATATTGAGCTTCGAATCACTTGAGATTTCCCCTGCATCACAAGCTTGGTCGAAACTGGTGTGGAAAGAGTCATTCATGCTGTTCATCATGGGTGATAATCTGCTAACTGTAACGTATGCCTTCGGGACTTATTCAGGTGTTCATGTCAAAAGTAACCACCGAATATCCTTGATCATGAAAGGGAGGATTTTCAGTGTAGCAGGATCGGCTATGTAGTCAGCGGCCATGGTAGATAATGCTACCTTGAATATAGCTTTTATAAATTAGTTGTTACTATTACGGATATAGAAACGAACTGGTATAAATGTTTCAGATTAGGAAGGAAAAAAAAAGTATACCATATCAATACATGTTTTATTTCAGCCACAACTCAAGTTTCACTTAAATGACACTGTTCACATCTCTATTTCGCCTGTTCCTGAAGTATAATTTAAAAAGCTCTTACTTTGGGGCCGGAACAAAATAATCTCGGGAGCTTTTTTGTGTTCGTTGAGCAACTGGCTGAGCAAATGTGTGGAGGAGACGCCATGGGACGTATCACACCACCTTACTAAAGCATTGGGTAAAATAATCCCGTAACTTTGTGGACTAATTTCCCTGTTTTTTGGGGCTGACGATCATCCTTCGCTTCTTTCCCTCCACCCCTTTTTTTTTGTAAACCTTGTTCGTGAGGGAGGACTTGCTGCTGATGCTGCGTGCTGTTAAAAGCTACTTACTGATGAAACCTTTATCTTAACACCTCCCTGCCGACGGTCATTACCACCTTAATGACTTTCTGGTTTGCTAAAGAAAGGAGGAGAATGCGGAACTCTTGCCTCGGGAGAAAAAACTGACGTAGAAAACGAGATTCTTCGCTAATTTTTCTGCACATTTTCTTTTTTCTTGAATACGACGCATCGTATGTTTTGTATAGACAGATATTAAGGTGCTTATATACGAAGCGAATATACTCATTTTTTTTTTTTTGCTTTCAATGCATAAATGGATATTGAACTGATTAATCACGAACAAAATATGTTCATTTATATATTCATATGCTGATGTTAACTTTAAGAAATTGCTATAGGTCATCATCCTATCGCTGCCAGGGTGTCACTCTCATCATCGAAGTAAAGATATGGGAAATTGATTCCTAGGCTCCACGAAGAAGCAATCCGATGTTGTCGTATCTAAACCAATGACATTAACCATTCAAGGTACACTTGTAGAATATTTGTCTTCCCTTTTACGCTTTTCGGAGGCAAGTTGGTGAGCTTATATTTTCATCTTTGGCGTTTCCTTCGTTAAGGAGCTACATGTTAAGCAGCCACGGTGATTCTGGCACTTTGCTCGCTGGAGACACCACAGCCAACCGTCTGTTACAAATTTGAAGTAGCTGGAAACTGAAATGCGCCTCAACACTTACTAGGAGATCACCACATTGGCCAGAGCTGGTTATTCGTCACACACCTCGTGTTGCAGGAGGTTGCAGTGGATGGGACCAGCACACCGACGTTGGATGACTTGTCTAGTACGCACACACTGTGAGGCAAGTCTCTCGCCTAAGCTCTTCGCCTGATTAAGAACACCCCCCCACGACCTATTGTGTCGTAAGCTATAGCCTTGGTGTAGGTTTGACCGCATAGGCTTCCAGCAGCGCTCATAATAGACTCAAGGTTTACAATGCTTCATGTAGTTGCTCAGCTCTTTAGTTTCAAGAGCTTTCGAAGGAGTTGATCCTAGATGGGGATTTGATTGTCCTTCCATCAATTCTACGACAATTTTGATAGGTCAGGTGCCAGCACCACATCAACCACAGTTGGTCGTCTTCCACACACGGGTGTGTCCAGCTAAGGACAGCCACACTTGCGGTGTCTCACGGACCTGTTGTGGCTGGACGTTGTGGTAGAACCAAGACCTGCTCAGGGAGAGAACACCACACCCACCACAAATGTCCATTTCTCCAAACTCTTGCTATGTGGAAAGAAGATGGCGTCCCCTATTCTTGGCGAGATGAGAGAGAGAGAGAGAGAGAGAGAGAGAGAGAGAGAGAGAGAGAGAGAGAGAGAGAGAGAGAGAGAGAGACTGGCTAAAGAAGCTATCGATCCGATCAGTGATGGCTGTCACCTCCACTGACGAGGTGGAGGAAGGGCCTGAGTGCCACTCCTGAAGACACACCACCCGACTAATGTTGGCCGCCTTCCACACACATCCTGGTGGAGGGAGAGGAGAGTCGACTACTCGGCTGGACGCCTGCCACACACTCATGGTCCCGTGGGAGGTTACGGCACGCTGCTGTGCCTACTGATGGCGCCAAGCTAACGCCGTGAACCAGGTTGGAGAGAATTATTCCGAAATGCCGAGAGATGCGGAGCTTATGGTGGGAGATTTGACTCATCTGCGAACTGTGTTGCGAACAGCTGGACATCTGCGTAATGACATTGTCTGAGGGAGAGTAATAGCATTGGGCCTTCCAGGCCAGCGGCTGGGAGGACCTTCGCTGGAAGTATATACGTTGAATGATGGCGTTTGCTTATGACTGTTGTGTTGATGCTTATCATGCTGGCTGGCTGGCTGGAGGTAATTGGAATGACAAGAGTCAAAGAATTCCAAAGGAATTCAAACTGCAAAAGACCACTGGGTCCCTTCAAGGCTCTTTGTGATAATGGAAGATATCACGAACTCACAGACTAGTGTGGTAAATGTTGGACATACAAGTGATTCAGAGAGACTAAGTAACTTACAAATTGTCATTTTGACGACGGAGGAGCAGATAATGAAAGTCGTGGACTTGAAGCAAAGTATTCATCGAGTCGGTTTTTCGTTATAAAGCCTGTTTTTCTTTGATACATTCTTCTGCTATACTTTTATTGCATAATCATATCATTTGCATTTATAAGGGGAGGGAAGAAGGGGGTGTCCATTTTCGTTTTTTGTGTACGTGGAAAATGAAAATGATAAGTTTTGAAAAATACCAAAAGTCTTCCTGGCTTAAAACACTGTTGATCATCACTCCTTTTTTTTTTGTTTTTTGTTTTTTTGTTTTATGCAGATGAGCTGCAACATTCTCATTTGCATCCAAATGTACTTGATTATATATGCCAAGATGAAAGACTGTCAGCGAGAGAGTTGCGAAAATGTTACCAAGAGGAGGAGCGAGGCAAGGGAAATATAACTTTAGAGATAAGAGAATGATGAATTGTATAATGATAGCGGGCGAAGGGCGGCATGGGATACTTCTAAGGAAAGTTTGTAGGGATACTTCCAAGGAAAGTTTGTAGGAAGATACGATTATTACTCTTAGGCAGGATATCGTAGCCGAAACTTGATATCCGTCAGATATCTTTTTTCTATTTTTCCACTTTTCTTTTTCTTTCTTTAACTTTCAGTCGGTCAACGGCACTGCTCAAAATGCTCAAGTTTTTAGCCTAGTCTATTCCAAAATTTATATATATATATATATATATATATATATATATATATATTATATTTATCCCTGGGGATAGGGGAGAAAGAATACTTCCCACGTATTCCCTGCGTGTCGTAGAAGGCGACTAAAAGGGGAGGGAGCGGGGGGCTGGAAATCCTCCCCTCTCGTTTTTTTTTTAATTTTCCAAAAGAAGGAACAGAGAATTGGGCCAGGTGAGGATATTCCCTCAAGGCCCAGCCCTCTGTTCTTAACGCTACCTCGCTAATGAGGGAAATGGCGAATAGTTTGAAAGAAAGAAAAAGATATATTATATTGTGGAGCTTTTCGTTTAATAGGTGCAGCAAACTGAATATGCTAAATCTAGTTAAACCAGTCTGTGAAACTCTCAACAATTGTATATCATGGATTCATAATGTATAGCATCGAAGTGACAGTATTTCATTGTTTGATAACTAAATGATGCTAAAGGGTAAGTTACCTTTGTTTGGGGTTAAGAAAAGAAATACTTCTTTTACAAGTAAATGATGCTAAAAGAGAAAGTTACTTTTGCCTGGGGAAAAATAATATTATTTCCTTTACAAGTAAACTAAGCACAGTAACAAGTTACCTCTAGCTGGGAAAGATTATATTTCTTTCCCGGTGTGAACACAATATTTAGCAATGATCTGCTTTCGAGGATGACAGGAGACCCGAATTTAGGGAGCCAGCGCTACTACTGAGATGCACAAGCTACTGAGATGCACATGCTACTGAGTTGCACAAGCAATGCTACCTAACATACATGGCTGTTCCGCTCTGGTTACTTTAAATTACATTTACATTCCTGGAGATAAATGTATAGCATCTGTTTCCCGTCTTGGCAAGATGTATGTGCTTGTTTGCCTTGCGCTCTGCAGTAAAGAGAAGTCACATGCCCTTTATAATGAGTGATAAATATCATTTGCATCTTTTAGGTTGGCTGAGAATAGGATTCCTTAATGAACTCTGTCCATTTCAAGTTTGTTTTGGTTTTATATATGAGCTCCTGTCCATTTCAAGTTGTTTATCTTTTATATACATACGCTGCTGGTCTCGTTCTGTTTTCCATATTGTTGCTCTTGGAGTCGCTTATCTGGTAGTCTTTTCTCTCTCTGTATGTATTATGGTGGCCGATATGGTTTTGCAAGATGCGTAAATCGTCACATTGATCTGTTAACGAAGATCTTCCTCCATAATGCAGATAAACATTTATACGCCGAGTATAGGGAAGTACATACATCCGCTGTATTGCGAAATCAGTCTCATAAACGTAAACAAGTTGGTTTTTTCCATTTATTCTTTTCATTGCTCTGGAATCAGTTTTCGAGTCCTCTAGTAACAATCTACCGTGTATTCAAGGGACGGGTTTTGATTATCAAGATGAGTTCCAAAGCTTAGCAGTAGAAGAAAGAAACAGACGTCACAAAGTTCATTATCGAATAATGCGTTAGGCTGCGGCTTTTAAGTGGCACGTTACTGCAGCGCATGACCAACTTCATGGCTGAGGCACGCAAGAAGGATGCCCCTGGGAGCAGAGGCCGGGGACATATCTTAGAGAGAGAGAGAGAGAGAGAGAGAGAGAGAGAGAGAGAGAGAGAGAGAGAGAGAGAGAGAGAGAGAGAGAACCCACATTTTGCGAAACGGGAGGGTGGGGGGCGAAGTGGTTAAGTTTTTATTTTCGTGTCTGTACGTGGAATTTTAGACCGCTGGGTACGCGGGAATAGCCTGCTGGCTGGAAGATTAGCTCGCCCAAAAAGGCTAGGTTGTGTTTGGTCGTCTGTCCGATGTGGTGACTTGCAGGTCGTTAGGAAACCCCGAACTCGCGTGACTCTCGCTGTGTGACTGTTACTGAAAGCGATGCTCAGCTCCTGGTCATTCGCGAGGCATGACGCTTGTCTCATATTCACTGCAGCCAGTGACAAAAATCGTCATAGTTCGTGAGGCAAAGCAACTCACTGCGTCATTCACTGTAGTGGACCAGTGTTGCGTGTAGAGGTTAACGAGTCTAACTTCTAGATATATAAGTGGACGTAGAAAGTGTCACTACTGTACATTCGTATCATTTTTAATGTGCTGTTGGGAGGCTACGCTTTCAGCGACATCTAGTGGCGAGGGTGCCAACTAAAGGAGCTATCACAGAAAATGACGACGTTTGTCATTTCAGAAAACGGTAGTTTGTATAGAGATAACTATGATATTCTTTTTTTTTTTCTGGAGTCTGGGTTAAGATTTATTATATGATAACAACGATGGAGGTTACGTACATCATGTTATTCAACCAACTGTATGTAGATAATACGAGTTTACTAAAATAATTCCTGACATATCCATATCTCTTTCTTTTCTTTTGTGCGATCTTTACACTCTTCGTGTTTAGAATTCCTGCTAATCTCACCCTCCTTTTTTATTTAAGCATTTTGATCTCTCGAGTGTGAAGATAAGAAAAATTTGTGTGGTTGATTATCCTCAACAGAAAAAGAGAATATTACTCTTTGTGTATGCAATCTTTATTCTATTCGTAGATCCGCATGCATTGCACGCAAACATTTGCAAAATGATTTTTTGCATACAAAAGTTTAAAACCTTTTTTTTTTTTTGCAAATGTCCAGCATTTCATATACAATACGTTGAGCATATTGTACATATGCCATTTGCAGTACACATAAGTGATATTTCAAAAAACATGCATAAATGCATGTGAAAGTCTGCATACAAATATTCATAGGAAGGACATGCAACACTGAAGGCTTCATCCTCAGAGCTGAAAGTGAACATTTACTCAAGGCAAAAGATATAACGAATCAATGAACCACATCTGTCGCTAGTTTGTTGGCATTTTGGATCGATCCTACCATTATCAAATCCAAGATTACGCCATGAAAAGTGTCTTCCACGGCATAAACAATGCAGACGAAGAAGAAGAAAACAGAAAAGCCCTGTTAGTGTCTTGGTAGTTGCCAGATGTTACTTCTTGACGTCACTCGATTTGTATGATAGAAGAGTCTTAGTTACCTTCCTTGATGACATGTTTCACTGAAGTAAACAAGACTGTGTCGACTGAATTGACATGCGTTTGGCTATGCACATTTTCCAACGCTTTTATGTCGTATATAATTACATTGTCCATGGCGTATATTTCTTGTATATTATGATGAAAAAAAAAAAAAAGAATTGCTCAGCGTCCAAAACCACTTTACGCTTTTGCGGGGGAGAGCATAATTGTGGGCCAATTGAGTTATAATTAATTCATTACCAGTTGAAAATTACATTAGGGCCATAATACCTACATTAGCACCTGAGAATTATACCCTAGTTATATTGTGTGAGTTACTAGGTGATGATAGCTCAGTCCTCGTCTTCAGGTTGCTTATGAATTAGCTGTTTGGTGCAGCTAAACCACTACCAAACGAACGTCATAGCTTTTAAATAATACGTCTTTTTCTCTTTTTTTTTACCATCTGAACAATATTACTGTTCACAGTACTTCATACTCAGGTTCATCCATATATATATATATATATATATATATATATATATATATATATATATATATATATATATATATATATATATATATATATATATACATATTTAACTGCAGGACGCATACATGCCAAAATATATCACCATGGTTTTCTAGCTGCCACCATTTCCACAAATTCTCATCGGACATTTCTGGTCAGCGTGAATCGACACAGACAGACAGAGAGACAGACAGATTGGGCACGCGCGGCTAAAAGCACTAGATCACCTCATGCAGCTGGGAGGGGAATGATAACAAAATACAGCTGTCGCAGGGACCGTCCTTCCAGGCGAACAACAGAAGGTGTGACGGTCATAGAAGGAAAGCAGCGTGTATATTGCTCCCGTCACTCTCATATTCTCCAATGATTCAGTTACGTACAACAGAGGAAATGATAATTCAGTTACCCTTAATGTTCATTTAAAAAATCAAGAGGGCATAAAATCGTCCTGAAAGTACCTATAAAAACTTATGCATTTTTTTAAAGTGAATGTGTGTGTGTGTGTGTGTGTGTGTGTGTGTGTGTGTGTGTGTGTGTCATAAATCATGTAACCACTCTTGTGACAACACAGCGCTCCCGAGGGAAATCTCGGTTCAATAGTTTGGTAAAGAGGCCGCGATAGTCTGCTACATCCTCTGGTCACGAATGCAAGGGAGGGTTGGGACAAAATGACGGTCGATGTTGCCAGGGCCTTCTTACCTGGTCCTTCATATGGACCCAGCCACCCTGTTGGTCCTCCACAGATCCTGTTCATAGACCCAGCCACTCTGTTGGTCCTTGCTGGGTCTTGTTCATAGACTCAGCCACGCTGTTGGTCCTCCACAGGTCCTGTTCATAGACCCAGCCACCCTGTTGGTCCTCCACGGGTCTTGTTCATAGACTCAGCCACGCTGTTGGTCCTCCACAGGTCCTGTTCATAGACCCAGCCTCTCTGTTGGTCCTCCGCAGGTCCTGTTCATGGACCCACCCTCCCTGATGGTCCTTGCTGGGTCTTGTTCATGGACCCAGCCTCTCTGTTGGTCCTTGCTGGGTCTTGTTCATAGACCCAGCCTCTCTGTTGGTCCTTCGCTGGTCTTGTTCATAGACCCAGCCTCCCTTTTGGTCCTTCACGGGTCTTGTTCATAGACCCAGCCACCCTGTTGGTCCTAGACAGGTCCTGTTCATAGACCCAGCCACCCTGTTGGTCCTCCACAGGTCCTGTTCATGGACCCAGCCACCCTGTTGGTCCTTCACGGATCTTGTTCATAGACCCAGCCACCCTGTTGGTCCTAGACGGGTCTTGTTCATGGACCCAGCCTCCCTGTTGGTCCTCCACAGGTCTTGTTCATAGACCCAGCCTCCCTGTTGGTCCTTCACAGGTCTTGTTCATAGACCCAGCCTCCCCGTGGACCCAGCCACCCAGATGGCGTTGGTGTTTAGGGACTTCTACCGTTAATTGTGGTTGAAGAATTACGATGCCACTGACTGTGGGAACCTTGTGTCATGAATGGGGGTGGATAACTACCTCTGTCGCTAGTACACTAAGTTACTGGCCTGCAGGTTGGTAGGCGACGGAGGGGTTAGGAATGGGGTCAGCAAAGGTCAGGGAGCGAGAGACTTTACGAGGTTCAGGGTTGCAAGACAATCCCCTGAGGCAGAGGACAACTTTTGGACCCAGAGTAGAAACTGCTTGACCAAAGCCGGAGAGGAGATCTGCTGAATACGCTCCTTGTCCTGATGCTACTGATAAGGAGTTACATACTGTAGATACACTTGCCAGAACTTTGCCAAACCTAATCCAAGCGATAGGGGATCCAGCAACACCAAGACAATGCGGGGAGGAAAAGAAGTTACGAGGACTGAGCCCTCAGCGTCGTTATGGAGAAACGTTGCATGCCTAAGATCTGATATTTGAAGAGTAAGATATATAGGCCAAAGAGTTACACTTTGATAGAGTGGATGTATCGACACTATGAGTATCAACGGGCAGTAAAACTAGAAGGCTTGTTCACATTATACAACACATCCTCCATGACAGCAAAAATTAGATGTCACGAGGAAGTACGAACACCCATTGGCCTCAGAGTGGTTTACCTAGTCAACGTAGTTTACCTCAGAGGCAAACTCAACAACGGGAGCAGCGCTAACAGCAGTAGTCTTACAGTAATGAGGCTTTCATATTTTTTCCCCCCCCGTCCATCATTGGTGTCTGATGTTCGAACGTAGTCTAACGCCATTTGTGTTTGTGTTTGGTGCACGACCTGGTAAAGATAGATGTAAACTAGTGATAAATGAGACAGCCACTCCATACAAGAGAGAAGTGGGTTATCGAGAACGGATGGTTGCCTGTACACGCTCCCATTTACGTGTGTGAAACATGAAGATACAGAGAGCCTATGACGTAAGAGAGGTTTGATCGTCTGGTAACTGGACGCACTTTCTGAAAAGTTGAAGATACAGACCAAAAATAGCCTATTCCGCAGCATGAGTCATCGAACTACATGAATTTGAGTTAAGATCTGTGTTTATTTATTTCATTTATTCATTTATTGTCTATTTACTCTTCAGCCGAGACGGCACGGGCAACTGAGACCCAGATCAAGGCCATTCCATTAATGCTATATACACACATATACCCTAGCCTGAGCCAGGTACCTATTCTGTCGACCAATCCCTTAGGGGGTGGATGAACAGCTGGGTTGACTGTGGACCGAGTGCCGCCACCACGACTCGACCCTAGGCAGCCCGTAAATGCGTCACGGTCAGGAGCGTTAACCGCTACATCATGGTAGTCCATAGTTTACTCGTCTATCCGTCCTCCACACTGAATCGTGAGCACATAGAATACCGTATAGGACCCGGATGGGTCATACGTTTAGAGTATCGGTATGAAACAAAAGAAAATAAAGCGGCCAAAAAGAATGAGGCTTGTGTATCATTCGGCCAAAAAAATGTGGTGGAATACATCCAGAGGAGAGAGAGAGAGAGAGAGAGAGAGAGAGAGAGAGAGAGGAGGAGCTGGGGAATGTATTCTCGTGTGAGAGTAAATGATAGTGTGGCTTGAATGTTTATAACTGTGGCAGTGTGTCAGGAGGGAGTGATGTTACAATCGTCGTTTGATTTACTTACGCGAGCGACGATATGAGATTCGAGACGGAAGTGATCGGCAGAGGATGCAAGCGGAGCACGATCCATTTAAGGACATTAAAAGAGAGGAGTCTAACATCGTTGCTTAATGCAGATAATGATTATCTCGTATCTAAATGATAGATATTGAAAATACGACATTTCTACTCACGACGCGCACGCGCGAACTGGACACCGAAGAAACGCAAGAAAAGAACAAGGATTTCCATTGTTATTGTAGAGGAGTTAGTGAGTTTCTTTGTTTAATTACGGCTTTTGAGCAGACGAGAATAGGAGGGAAGACAAGACACTCGAGACATTATTTAGAGAGGATGGTAGGGGAGAGGCGAGTGGAGAGTAGAGGCACATGAAGGGAGAAGTAAAGAGGAGGAGGAGGAGGAAGAAGAAGAGGAGGAGACTTGAAGGTGCCCTATGAAGAGAGAGAGAGAGAGAGAGAGAGAGAGAGAGAGAGAGAGAGAGAGAGAGAGAGAGAGAGAGAGAGACTTTTTTTTTCCCCCACTGACCTAAACTTTTATACACTGAGGAAAAATACTTGAGAAATGGAATCGGAGTGAGGGAACTTTTATGGAGGATCTTAAAAGAAAAAGCCACCGTGTAAAAGTCGTGAGAGGATTGGCTGAAATTTTGTGAAGCAGACTGCAGGGTGTTGGTCAGCTGGAGGGGGAGGAGGAGGTTGTACCTGTTTGGTGGGTATGAGTCAAGTGGTAAGGGTTATTATGGTTGTGGGTCATGTTGTGGTAAGGTACGGAGAGGTGGGTTCATTGGCGTGAGTATAAGAACTGGTTTTTCTCGTCCTCCAAAATTAGTAGATACTTTCCCTTGTCTTTTCTTTTTCCCTTTCATAATATTTTTCCCTTGTCTTTTCTTTTCCCTCTTCATAATATTTTTCCCATGTCTTTCATTCCCATTCATAATCCTCGCCCTATTTCATCTAAGGCCCGGCCTTGATGTAGACTTTGGTCCGTGAGTGGAGCCTTCAATATATATATATATATATATATATATATATATATATATATATATATATATATATATATATATATATATGAAAAATTAAGATGGCAATAGGCCCAAAGATTTTTTTGTTCCACTACAGTTGTGAGCATTGTGGCAGTGGGTTAAGTGGTAGGGACTTTAGGTGGTTGAGTTTTGAATATGTTTGGGCCAAGTGGTCATGGATTATGTATTAGTGGGTTAGGTTAGGTTATGATTTTGAAGACAGTGGGGTCAGGAGTGGGTTTTTGGAGGGGGTCAGTTCCCGTTGCGTCGGGTCATCTTGGGTACGATTTTCGTGGGTCATTAAGCAATGGGTTGTTCGTTCTGATGATTGTGAGTTAGGGTCTTGTTAACCCGAAGTTACTGGGTCACGTAGGTATGGATCATTTGGTAATGGGTCTTGCGATGGCGGGTAAGACGATAGTGAATCATTGAGATGGTTATCAGTTAGGTGGTAATGAGTCAGCTGATATCCAATCAGATGGTGGTAGATTAGGTGATAATGGGTAAGTCGATATCCAATCAGATGGTGGTAGATTAGGTGGTAATGGGTCAGCTGATATCCAATCAGATAGCCGTAGATTAGGTGGAAATGGGTCAGCTCACAGTTAGTCAATTGTGGAACAGGTGACGACGATGTGAGGGATAGTGGTTCGTATGGTAATGGGTCAGTTCGTGGAGTGTCGTGGTGGTATGGTATGAGCTGCGATGGCTCCAATGGTGGTAGGCTAATGTGGTGTTGGGTCAGTCGCTACCTGACCACACATTGGTGAGTTGGATGGCAGTGCCTCTGGTGAGCCAGAGGATTGAGGGTCATCTTTTATTAGTGGGTTAGGGAGCGACGTTTCAAATGTGGTGTTGGTGAGGTGGTGGCAGTGAAGTACCATCATCAGACATCAGGTCACCGCTCGTCTCCGTATCTTTCTCCGAACGAACAGCGTTCACACTTTCGACATTGTATTTTCACATTATCCTTACACTCCTTACTTCTATCTGTCTCATTCATATATTCGCGTGGAAAAAAAATGTATTTCCCCAGCATCCAATCTTCTTGCCCTGTCGCTATTACCTAGGAAAAACCCATCTTTTTTTCCATACGTACATTTATATTTTTTCCCCTGTATCGTATTTCTACTGTATTTTTCATTTCTGGCTCTCGCTTGACTGTCTTACATTCACAATCAGTTCTTGAGGAATTTCCCTTCGACTATATTCCTTTGCCATCTATAATCATGGGGTGATCTCTCACGACCACACAGGCCTTCGCTACACACACACACACACACACACACACACACATGCCAGCAGACACTCATAAACCTGTTACTCTGCTTCATTTATTTTCCCAATGCCACTCTGCTCGCCAGCGTACTCACCACTGAACGCCATTATTATTACTACCTCAGCGCCACCTGTATGCCATTATTACTCGACGCATTCCTCAAGTCTTTGAAATATTCTGTGGTCTTTTTTTCTTGTCCTCGTCCAGAATTTTAAGCCCCAGCTCCATCATCGTTAATGCATCTCGCTTTATCAGTGTCAGTTGTTCCATTTCGCTTTCTGTCATTTCTTTCAGCTTCCCTCGCTCTATCTATCAAGTTCTATCAAGTCTTATAAACGGATCTTCTAGCAATATTATATTCATTATACATTAGGATTCATACAACTTCAACCATACGTTATAAATTATTTGAAAATGTACAGCACAAGTGTTACCTACCTCCCTTGTCATATACTCTTCATTTCTACTGCCATAAATAATCTATACTGTGAAAACGAATCGCATCCTCCCTACCCATAACCTCAAACTTTTGTGTTAGTTTTTAACCCATGGGTTAATTTCCCCATGAAAATCCCTTCACTACAGAAACAACTCTGTCTCTTTTGTTCGATCAAAGGGTCCAACCCCGTGTAAAATACCTGCGAGTTCTTCTGGACTGTGAAATAAAGTATTATGCTTCCTGATTGTTCATATGGAGCGCAGGTTCTGCAGGAGAGAGAGAGAGAGAGAGAGAGAGAGAGAGAGAGAGAGAGAGAGAGAGAGAGAGAGAGAGAGAGAGAGACGCACGCACCCACCACAAAAGATGATCATTCTCGACCAAGACATAATGGATACACACGTCAGTCGAGCGTGGCTCAGTCTTCACATTCGTATGGCATGTCCTCAAGATTCCATTGACACGAAGTCCTCTTCAACACTCCTTCGTCACATTGATTGTCCATCGTAACTACAGTCAATACATCATAGATTTCTACTGAAAGAAAAAATATATATAGTAACCTTATACGTTCACTGCAATAAGATAATCATTTATAGATTTTTTTCTGGGCGAACACCGCCGGTGAAGAAAAAAAAAAAAAGGGGGGGACATGAAACAAAAATACCTTTCGCCCACCACAGGTACAAATTCTATTCCTGGAACCATAACAGATGGCAACGTGCAAGAAAAATGTGGGATGTGATAAAATGACTCAGGGCGGTGGGCACGCATTTTCCCCCCGCAGCGCTTTGAAGGCTCGCAAAACGCAAATATTAGAATAGAAATAGGAAGAGGGGAAAAAAAAAGAACCATACGAAGCACTACTGAGAACACACCATCAACCTGCATGAGGCCCAGAGCGTACAGTGTGGGGAATAGTTTGGGCCCGCTTTGCTCTCGTTGCCAAATGACTGGAACGTTTCTCATCATTGGACACTTTGGGGAGGAAAATAGAAAATGAAGCCTATTATGACTTTATGTATATCTTGTCAGAAAATGGACTCGTGGACCGAAACGGACATATCAAGCGATCATACCAGACGCAACATTATGCCCACTGTATATATATATATATATATATTGGTGTTACTTGGGTCCACCTGAGAGCGAGCGGTGCTCTGCAGCTGAAAAAGTAGCACATTTTTCATGCAGCTGCATCACTGAAGAGTATAGTCCCGTCACAGAACTACTCACTCCAAAGAAGTCCACATTTACCTGCTGCTGGAAGAAGCGCAGCTTTGGGCTGCAGGAGCCTTTAGTAAGAGTTTCCGGGTAATTTTGATTCTCTCTCTCTCTCTCTCTCTCTCTCTCTCTCTCTCTCTATATATATATATATATATACACGTTTTGGGTCAGGGTAGTGATGACCTTAATTTTGAACTTTGAAATGTCATGGATACCTGGCCCAAGCGAAAGTTCTCTGGCGTCCACTAGTGTTAAAGAAATTAAAGCCACGGATCCTGGAATTTATTCCAGGCAGGGAAAATGGCCATTCGCGTAATGGATGGAACCTCGCGTGACAGCTTTAGATATTTGTGTTTTGGAATCCCAGAGGTTATCCAAGGAGCCACGAGAGTGGCCAGAAATGTGTGTTACACCCTCTGTAGTATTATTCCGAAGAGTCTGTAAAGGTGGTTGAGTGTGGTGGGAATTTCGGGCTTGTCTTTCTAAGTGTACACTGTGACTCCCGTTTCTTACTCACGACCCGTGTGCAAGACGCCGCTCCCTTCGCGAAAAGGACAACGTGGAGGATTCCTACAATATCTTTTCTTCTCTGGTAAGCGTAACATAGCGTAACATAGGATTTCATACGCTTGGTTGCACAACGTTCTTCCTCCATACATTCGAGCTATGTCTTGTGCCGTCGAACCTGCTCCTTGACTTCAGCTGAGGTAGACGAAATCACCTCTGACATGAACTAGGGGACTTCCAAACGACTTAACTATCATTTATGATTGTCTTCTCTCGTTTACGCAACTTCAGATGATTTTCCATTTTTTCATAGAGTTATTTAGAGTTTCCGGCAAGTGAGTAGTTATAGCGCCAATAGCGCTATAACTTTTATAGATGACACGTTGTGGATACAGGTCCCCTATCCTCTTGAGGATTAGCTTTGGGTGTGTGGATCAGTCCTGTGTATGTTCTCATTCACGAGGGATTTGAGACGTTAAAGGTTAGGTTAGGTTAGGTCTCAGGCTGCCGTGGCAGACCATCAACTCTTACCACGTTTCAACACATCTTGTTATGTTCAAGTGGCTGGAGAACGTCACACACATGTTAAGCAGGTGGACATAGTCTTGATTCAACACTAACCCCAGGATGGGCTTTATGGTGGGGGAAGGCGAGCATCATACTCCTCTACATAGTCCATCAAGTGGGCCACAAAGTACTGAAGTGACCAAAGCACCACCAGAACTAGTAGCATGTACATGGGTAAAATACCCATACCCCCTGTGTAATAAGGATGGGGACTACATGGGGACAGACTGAGGAGTCGAACCTATCGGGCATGGGTCGAAGACCCTGGCTATCATGGAGGACCCCACAACTAAACGTACAGAAGGTAAACTGGAAACCAAGAAGTACTCAGAAGTACCACAGTTGGCCCCAAGAACTCAAGTTACTGCCAGTCCTTCCTTCGGACACTGCCAACGCACAACACCTGGAGGAAGTAAGCTTGTCCTGCCTGGATTTTCAAGCTTCAGCTGTTACTCCATCGTCTTTGATTTTAAACTCCAAACGCCAAGGATGTTTTTTTGTGTAGTATTGATTAAAGTTAAAACAGTTCACAGACAAGAAAGACACTGACCTAAGCTGGTGGTCTTTCGTCGGTGTGGCGCCAAAATGTCCGCTGGCTAGTCCGCTGTGGATGAGGCAAGTGGCACGTCCCTTGCTAATACCTGATGATAAAGAGAAATGCAAAGGACTCTCGAAACAGCAAGGACAACTGGGTCCTTTCGAGGGTGTCTGACATCGTAGGAGACCAGAGATTCTAAGACGAGTTTGGCAAGAGGAGAAAAACATGTCGACAGTTTTAAAAAAGGAGTCTTCCTTTCTTCTGTTATACAAACGACTACGCTTTCCTTCGCATCTCAGATCCTTTTCTTGGAACTACTCCAGATGGAAACTGCTTTTTACCATCCCTTTCTTTTTTTCTTTAGACTCCTCTCCTCTTATGTCGCCTGAGCATATCATACTTAGAACACACTCCGTTAAGCGAAAACCTTCTGCACGTTTTATCTTGCTCACTTTAACCTTTGATATATCATATTCAGATATGGCGATGTATTCGGGCACGAATTCCTCTGCTAAGGTTGGGCGGAGCAGTTGCTATATAGGTAAGAATCCATTCATGACATCCTAGTGCACCTATTCTTACTGTACCACTGAGCAGTAAGATGTGCAAGGCTTTGTCTCTTCTTGCTTTGAAAGGATGCCATCACACCCCCAAAACGGGAAGTCCCAGTGGTTTATTACTGCGGTAGAACTGAAGGCGAAAAGAAACACATTTCGTCATCGGTATGAAATGAATCAGAGTTAGAACTGAAGGCGAAAAGAAACACATTTCGTCATCGGTATGAAATGAATCAGAGTTGAGATAGGAGAAATCATTCCATGAAGACTACCCGATCATGGGCAACAAGAACTCTGGCATAGATTGAAAAATCGTGGATCACATTTTGATGCTGTTGTAGCGCCCGCACATCGGAGGCATTACGGTAACTTTGTTTCCACTTACGACCGATGCTTGTGGAAGGCATCAGCCGAAAAGCCCTGCATTGCAGCTGATGCACGGTCGCACCACCGCCTCTCCACACCCGGAGCCCTGCACTTGATGCGAGGCAATGTGAATTTCAGAAGGCGGACGACCAGCTGTATGCCATTTGCACCGTTGGTTGTGAAACGCTGAACGCACACAGCACAATGATGCCGTAGTCTGACACGGGCCAGTGCGAGGTGTAATTGCAGGATACAAAGAACTCCCCCGTGTTGTTAACTGTGTGAATAACAAAGCCCACGACCTTCCTGACGCAGGCGGAGATGTATTCTCCAGGATACACATTGAGAGGAGGAGGAGAAGGAGGAGGAGGAGGAGGTCATACGTTGCTTTTCATATCAGACGAATCCTAGTTGTCACGGGTATTTTTCGAGGAGCAAAAGTTAAGTTAATGTTAAACGCAGTGTAAATGAGAAAAGCTGTAGTGTCTTGTAGCCTTCGTACACTTTATCAAGAAATCTTATACCTTTATGGATTTTTTTTTTCTATCATTTTAACCAATAGATATTTTTTTTTTGTCAAAAGTACGGTGGCAGCACCTTCAACTTGCTGAACAGTTGATATTTAAGCTTAAAGGTGAGTGTTGTTTCCCAGTTCTATATTTCACTTACGTCTTCTTGTATAGCCACAGCTTCAAAAACTATATATGCTACATATTGTGCATACCGGTATACAACATTCTTCTAAACCACAATTCTAATTCAACTAAGATTGAATGCAGTCAACTCGGAGCTCTCAGGGTTTCCGTTAGCGAACAAGCTAACTTCGGTCTTATTGTGTATCACTTGGTTTTAATCGTATTCTATTCGTCGCCGGTGGCGGAATAGCTCATCATACAGCTGGCACATCTGTCCAACCAAGGAGGATGTATAGCGCCACATCATTCGGTTGTTGTGTGCTTGTACTTTGCTCCGCTGACATTTTGTGGTAATGGTTAAGGCAGAGAAGAAGGTAGTGTCACATGGGTCTGTGTGGATGGAGGAGCGGCTCTGACTGCATCGTAGAATTGCACAGTCACTCTAAGTGCCACCGATCGCCGAAATATTCCAAAATGTAGAGAGTTCATAGTTACAATAAGTTTTAGAAATATTCAACATATTTCTACAAACGATGATCAAATTCAAAGCAATTCCTGATGATCTCTATAAACATAAGATAGTTCACTTTAAACGACGTTTTCTGTGATGTTCACGAGTTAGTCTAACCGTTTTCTACGAGTTCTTGTTTACGAGGTAAGACGTTTTCAATACATGGTGCATAAGATATACATTTGAGCGTATGAATGTTAAAAGATATTTTGATCTGATCGTGATTCCATATAGAAGCATTCTTCATAAATGTTTATCTAAGAGTAACTCTAGATGGGGTTTTAAGTATCATTCTGGTGAAGAAAAAAAATTATCTTAATATCATTCAAAACGTATTTTATCAAAAGAGATATGAACATGTTTGACTGTGTAAAGCACTTGGAAACTCCCAAACCCTGAGGTGATGGGGGTCGTCTTAACCTTAGGACGTAAGACTGTTAATGAAGACTGTACGAAGACATACATTAACTTTAGAAGAGCAGACTGAAAGTGAGAATAGTTACATGGGTTATTGAGGTATACTAAGCTTGTAACAATGGTTATTGAGGAATACTAAGCTTGAAACAGTGGTTATTGAGGAATAATAAGCTTGAAACAATGGTTATTGAGGAACACTAATCTTGAAACTGTTTATTGAGGAACGCTAAGCTTGAAACAGTGGGATAGATCCGTGATACGTTTACGTGACCCAGTGTGTGTACTGTGTCACCACAGTGGCAAAGAGCGTCAGTTATCTGAACACGTTGTGGGCAATATTTGTAAGCGATACGACGAGGACCATGACTGTAAACGGATTTCTAGACCAGCAACGCGTCAAATTGTGAACCCGTGTCCGCTCCAGGATATATATATATATATATATATATATATATATATATATATATATATATATATATATATATATACATCTTTCTTTCTCTCAAACTATTCGCCATTTCCCGCATCAGCGAGGTAGCGTTAATAACAGAGGACTGGGCCTTTGAGGGAATATCCTCACCTGGCCCCCTTCTCTGTTCCTTCTCTTGGAAAATTAAAAACAAAAAGGAGAGGGGAGTATTTCCAGCCCCCACTCCCTCCCCTTTTAGTCGCCTTCTACGACACGCAGGGAATACGTGGGAAGCATTCTTTCTCCCCTATCCCCAGGGATATATATATATATATATATATATATATATATATATATATATATATATATATATATATATATATATATATATATATGCAGCACAACGATGACCCACAGGCTGCTGCAATGTATGGCTTGTGCTGTTACATACTTGTGAATGTTGTGTACGATGAATGATATTTAAGACGTGATGTACATTGCTCGATCATAGACATTATATACATTCTCGGTTTATATAGTCACGTACAAATGTCTGAACCTCTGCCATTGAATATAGACATTATATACATTCTCGGTTTATATAGTTCACGTACATATATCTGAACCTCTGCCATTGAACATAGACATTATATACTGCCACAGTTTCGTTACGAAGAAATTTTTCAATTTTTGTCTTTGGTATGATAGCGAGAGGGGGATTTAGGTCAGCTGGTAAGAGGATATGACCTAGGAAGAAAGAGCCGCTATCCGGACATGTTAGAAATTGAGAAATACATTTTGGCCGAGCGGCGGCGTTTTCATATATATATATATATATATATATATATATATATATATATATATATATATATATATATATGAATATATTATTTGAGCGTCACGTGACAGACCTATAGGGTACGATCTTCTGTTTTAATACATCTAAGAAACGAAAATCAAAGCAATAGACGATTCAGGATGCAGATACTGAGGTAATCAGTATTCAGATTCTACATCGGGAGATTAAACGCTTTATAATTTTCAGTTAAAAGGATCGTGTCTTGCCGACAAGGCGATTTACTACGCATTTGATAACTTAGATATAGGATCCTGTACTGCAGATCCGAATTTGTTACTTTCCAACAGTTTGGTTTGCCTGGTCGACGCGAGGCTAATAGAACAAGACGTCGAAGTGAACCGATGGCTCATTCGCCTCTGTATTTTACGCAAAGGTCAGTGGAAACTTCTTGTTGGGGCCCTCAGTGTTGTGCTTCACAGGAACCGTAAAGATTCGAGCCCCACCGCTCTATTGGATCTATATTGGAGCACTCCACTGCACTGCAGAGGAACTACCCTGAACTAGTCTACTTCGTCCGCCCTCTGGCAGCACCTCCCTTGAATGATATTGGAAATATACCCCATACTAATGAGGCTTACTCTATACCTCACGCCAGATATACTTCACGACCACACGTTAAACTTACTGTTATGAATGGTCGTGAAGTATAAAATCCATATGTCAACCACCACTTTAGGAAATATACTTCACGGCTACTAGTACACAGTGCTACAGAAGATATATATTCCTCTCGTATCTTTCGCTACACTAAAGAGAAATGATCTTGAATAGATATCGTCTTTAGAACACAATCATTTTACTTGAATATCATCTTGTGTTGCGAAAAGTTGGTCCAACACAACAACAGCTGCTTGGTGCGAAACATAAGCTTTGGCTGTGGTGTTGATTCGACGTTGATGATTGTAGTGCAGTTGGTGAAAATACCACGTCATAGGTGAGTGCACTGCTATAATGCACGATGTGACATGGCTGACTATGCTACGTTGGATGTAGCGTTGTGTCGCAGATGATGGCATTACGGTGGGTGTGGTGCTCGTGATTGTCGTACAGCCGATGGCCCTGTGGTAGATGTGGTTGTGATGTGACGTGAGCTGTTGTGGCACTGTGGTAGTAGCAATATGTCCTACCACCACAGTCGAAGTGGAGGTGATGGGGTATGGCTCACAGCATCATAGGATCTATAAGGGCGTAGTTACAATTAAGTTCTACCGCACACGCGACCGTACTAGAGTCGTGACAGTTATGTGACACGAATGATTTATACTGTAGCGGAGTACGGTTACGTGACAGCTGGATGTACTGCAGTGGTTCTCGTGGTAACGCCAGACCACTCATTCCCACTGTAGCAGCTGTGGTGGTGCTGTTATATAAATTGAGCTTACACACCCCTAAAACAAAAAGATGCCACAAAGAGAAAACTGGAACACGATTTATAGCCAGTACACTGTAAGAGAGCAGCGTCTGGAAGTCTGATATGTAATTCCTTGATTCATGGTCACAGTTCCCCACAAAAAAAAGATGATTCCGTGAGGGGGAATTAGTGGCTCTACCGCCTCGTGCGAGAGAAACTAAATGAGCTACATGCCTGAGTGTGGGGCGGGTGGGTGTAGTGGAATGCATTTAAATGAATACAATAAAAACGTCAGAAGAAGCAATTACCGCCTCGCATCTCCCCCCTTATAAACATAATATGACTGGCGACTTTACTGCGTCGTTTGAACTGTCAGAATCATAATGTGGAAAGTCTCTCTCTCTCTCTCTCTCTCTCTCTCTCTCTCTCTCTCTCTCTCTCTCTCTCTCTCTCTCTCTCTCTCTCTCTCTCAAGATTAGAGAGCCTTGGGTGTGTGTGTGTGTGTGTGTGTGTGTGTGTGTGTGGTGTATATATACACACAGGTGGCATAACTAATTTTTCTTGTGAGCAGGAGTTTCATATCTGGAGTGGTTCCATTCGTTCTACTCTGGAGTGCTGTTCACAGATCTGGGTTGGGTCTCCCTCCGTTTCTCTGTCAGTGAGGATGGACTTCGAGAAAGCCCTCAGCTTCGTTGCTGCTTCTGGCATGACCTCCCATCAACCACCCCTTTCCTCAGTGCTCTCTTCCTTTCCTGCAGATATTGCTTTCCCCATCGCTCTCGTGAGCTACTGTGTGCAATCCCCCCTGCCGCCCATGGCTCGACCCGAAGCATTCGTCTGGCTGCTGCTTCCCACAGTTTCTGTGTTGAGGCTGAGCACTCGAGGATTGACCGTTATGACACCTTCTCCCTTCGATCAACCCCTTAGGGTGGTGGATGAACAGGTGGGTTTGACTGTGGACCAACTGCTGCAGCCGTGAATGCGTCACAGTCACTTTGTTAATAAAACGACGAGGGGTACGAACACTGTAAGAAAATATTCGAAAAGACTTGGAGTATGATATACGAATGGGCAGGAGAGAACCTAGAGGAATTTAGTGAAGAAAACATTGAAGAAAATAGTTGTAGAAGGATCAACAATATAACGCTGTATGAAGGGAGTAGAGTGATCAATTCCACAAGAATCTTGTGGACTGAATCTAAAATCACACAAGACCCCATTAAGAAAGATGGAAAGACTTTCCAATGCGTTACCCAGTGAAATAATTCTTCAAGATGTGAGTAGTAGAGAAGGCTAGACAAAGTGGTGAGACGTGCTCAGACAAACCCTGAGACAGAGAGCCATGTAATGTACATGTGGCAGCTGAAAACATCACGGTGAACAAGTGGACGGCTCTAGCTCAGTCTCATGGCACAATCTCGTAGGAAGTCTCTCTCTCTCTCTCTCTCTCTCTCTCTCTCTCTCTCTCTCTCTCTCTCTCTCTCTCTCGGCGCGCCTCATGGGCCCATGGTCTGGTCTGGGACTGGTAATTATATTAAGGCAAGGCTCATTAACATCATTTGTCGGGTAATGCTGTCTCCAGTATTGTGTGTGTGTGTGTGTGGGTGAGTCTCCCTCTCCTGTTTAATGGGGATCTTCGGAGAAGACTAGGTCGAGGTGCCACTCCTGTGCGCCGGGACCTTGACGTCATACAAGCCTTAGGTAAGGAGACAAAGGATATGTGCCAGCGCCCGTGCACTTAGCGCCCGATACTGTACGTGTCCTGCGGATACTAGAGACTGATGATGATGGTACTGGAACATGACGAACTGTGACGCTGCGCTAACACTGTACATAGAGAGTATGACGTTATACCAACCCTGTACGTGGAGAGTATGACGTTATACCAGCACTGTACGTGGAGAGTATGATGTTATACCAACCCTGTACGTGGAGAGTATGACGTTATACTAGCCCTGTACATAGAGAGTATGACGTTATACCAACCCTGTACGTGGAGAGTATGATGTTATACCAGCACTGTACGTGGAGAGTATGACGTTATACCAACCCTGTACGTGGAGAGTATGACGTTATACCAACCCTGTACGTGGAGAGTATGATGTTATACCAGCCCTGTACATAGAGAGTTCGACGTTATACTAACCCTGTACATAGAGAGTATAAAGTTATACCAACCCTGTATATAAAGAGTATGACGTTATACCAACCCTGTACGTGGAGAGTATGATGTTATACCAACCCTGTACAAAGAAAGTATGACGTTATACTGACCCTGCATACAAAGAGTTTGACGTGAGCAAAGAGTATGAGGTTATACCAACCCTGTACATAGAGAGTATGACGTTATACCAACCCTGTACATAGAGAGTATGACGTTATACCAACCCTGTACATAGAGAGTATGAGGTTATACCAACCGAGTTTCCAGAAATGCGACGTGGTTCCAGGTCTACATACATATATGAGGTCTATGATGCACAGTGTTAGTCCATGTCTCATACATACATCCCTCATTATTGCAGAGCAGCACTGGTGACAGAACCTCACCTCACAGGAGCAGAGGAGGTCAGAACACGGTGCATGGATCGCAACGGGGAACATAAGGTCCTTCATCTTCAGGACACATTGTGTTATCGTCTTGCCAGGTTTTTCTCCCATACGTTTCCTTGATCTCAAAGGGAAAGGTCGGGAAGATGAGAGAGAGAGAGAGAGAGAGAGAGAGAGAGAGAGAGAGAGAGAGAGAGAGAGAGAGAGAGAGAGAGGCCAATAAACTGGAGAAGAAAACGGAAGAACGCTGTATGAAAGTAAGAGAATAGCGTGCGAGACTCCGTGTGTGTATGTGTGTGTGTGTGTGTGTGTGTGTGTGTGTGTGTGTGTGTGTGTGTGACCCGCTCCCACTCTAGTTGTAAATTTAATTTAGGCTTCTCATTATGAGCATCGACACGACCTAGCGACGGCGAGTTTCATCCCCCGGTGTTGCCCTCGCCACATCAGATCTGCATGGATCAAGCATTAAAACCTTTGATAAAGACGGCTCCCGGTGGACGATGATGGTCGCTGCAAATTATAATATTGCAAGTGGCGTGACGTCAAACTTACACCCATATTGCGAAGCTCAGTGTCCAATAACTATTGCCCGTCGCAATCAGCCCGAGAGATGATATTGCATTGCCCAAAGTAATACGTTGACGAAACTCGCGTAAAACACCATTGTAGACATCATACTCTCGTCAAACGTTGGGTTGTGGTCGACGTGTGGACGTTATGATAGTCCCTCGATACATGAGGATTTGAAGGGTTTCATAGAATTCAAAAGTGTATTCTCAAAGACGAAAGTGGTTCCCTCCACAATACTGTGAGGTGCATGCAATCTACACGACTTGCAGATGACAGGGGAGGTGGAGAGCGGAGATAACCTGCGGGTTGAACGCCCTCCTTGGATGTAATGCGTGTGTGTATGTGAGTCACAAAAGCAGTGGCTCTGTGTGTGTGTGTGTGTGTGTGTATGTGTGTATGTATGTATGTCTGTGTGTGTGTGTGTGTGTGTGTGTGTGTGTGTGTGTGTGTGTGTGATGTATGTATGTGTGTGTGTGTGTGTGTGTGTGTGTGTGTGTGTGTGTGTGTGTGTGTATGGATTCATATGTGTCGTGTTTTGGGAAGGTCTGCCTCCCAGGCGTCGTACTGGAGAGGAACCTTTTGTAAAGGTCGCTATTGACGCTCTGTAGAGCCTCATACTGGTGAGAATCCCTGTGTAAAGGACGCTATAGACGCTCTAAAAGGCGTGCTTGTATGATGGCGTAGTGTATAGTGATGCTGGCTGTGTGGTGTGTGTGTGTGTGTGTGTGTGTGTGTGTAGGTGTGTGTTTTTAGTGGTGTATGCATATAGATAGCGTGTGCATCTGTGGTGTACGTGTATATTGGTAACGTGTGTCATCGTATATATATATATATATATATATATATATATATATATATATATATATATATATATATATCAGAGCTTCACATGTACCCACTGGCATATACTCAAACACCATGGTTGCGACTACAGAACAGTAAGTGCCACTAACCATGTACATAACCACTTCAGTTAATACCTTACGCTTCACGCACAGTTTAATACCAGACAGACATCCTCCGAGTATACATACATGTGTTTCATGCATACATAGCACTACACATACTACTTGACATATACATCACCACTATGTATACTAGTCTAGAGGGGGGACAGCATCAAAATAACTTGTGGCTATGGAGGAAGCAGCCCATATCCTTATACTCATTACACTTAGGAAAATATATGTAGACCAAACGAAGCTATGCGATTTTGAGCTCTGTTTCTTATCCGTACGTGTCAGTGGAAACGGGTGTGAACAGTACACGGGAAATCTGCCGTTGAATAAAGGGGAAAAAACCGGGTGAATGGAAGACTTGTAGCAGAAATCGGTGGAACCCTTAAAAAATCTTAGAAACATTTCCCTTTAGGCCGGAATTTATTTCAGTAGTATACCACCGTTAAACTGGACCGCTGCTGGGTGCTGTGGACCGTGTGGAATGAATGCTTATGGGAAGGCCTAGCTAGGCAGCGACGCTCCTAGGCGCCCGTGTGTTGTTCGCTTTGTTTACCTTTTTATGGCAGTTGGCGCGCGCGTCGCTGAAGTCGGCACCGTCACTCGTACGTCGGGACCATAACGCTTTGAGAACTAGGCTACTGGGGGAAGTTGCTTGAGGTTACCGTAGGGTTAGGTTGATGTAAGGGATGTCTTCTGTCTACTTTTTTCGTCACTTAACCCCACTTTATTTCTTCGTAGCCCTTTTAAAACTACTGTTGATATATCATCGTAGGATGATTATTTCTTTATATCCCTTTAAGCTACAATTGATATATTATCGTAGGATGATCCAAATTGACGAAATCATGTTGTGTCGGTCTAAACCACTTCTACTAAGTGTAAAGTATATATGTAATTGCGTGCCTTAGAAATCTATAAGTTGTTTCTTAAGTAATTTTTTGTGGGGCCTCCTCCGCATATATTTTTTACATTTACTTATACGTTCTACACTGTTATTACCTACACCACCAATCCATGTGTACACCCTTCACGCCACTTGTGCATAACTGAACAAACACATTCACTAACGCATATTCATAACACATATGACCACACCTCACCAATATATGCATGCACTATGTTAACTACCGCATCATTTGCGCACCCATTCTCTACACACACACACCATCACTACATGCCAATACTACACAGATATAATCATTTTTCACTCGCAACCATCGCGTACATACGGCAGTCACTACACATATATCCATCAGTACGATTAATGCAAGCACACACACACACACACACACACACACACACACACACACACACACACACACACACACACATCCACACAAAGTCCGTTCTCACATCTATTTGTTCCAGATCTCCCGACGCTGGCTTCCTCACACCACTGAGGTTCACCGTATATGACGAGACACAATTGGTGTGAGGTTATACAAAGTTACAGCGACTTGATTAAACTGCCCGTGTGATTTGATTACGTTGGGCACACTGTGACTTGTGCTGGTAATGCTGTATCAACACTGTAACAGGGTTATATATGGGTGTGACTCGACACAATTGTACTGTAACTAACGGCAGTTAATACAGCTGGAACTGTATCGTTACAAGGATTCCGTGTTCCATGGAGACCTAGTGAAGCCTGGGTGACATAGACCGTAACTTTGGCATTAATTCAACGACACAATAAATCGTGGGTTTTGAACTGAAGTGGATGAATGGAGTGTAGAGACTTCATTCATAGACCCACTCACTGCATTCAACCTCGTATCTCCATCGTGAAGTGGAAATGAACGCGCAAGAACGGATTCCAATGAAGATATCTTTATTTCCTTATCTAACTCATTCACACGACCCTGAGCAACAGTTTCAACCTTCAGGAGTGAGTCATAACTCGCCCCCATTGAACAAGGCTTTTCATGAAACCATTGAGAGCCGCGCCTTCAGCCTCTCAATGGAGGAACTCAAAGTGGCCCTGTGAATAATGCCTCTCAAGAGAGCCTCAGCCTCTTACAGGTGGATCCGAGTGGTCCCTGAACGCTTGTGTTTCATGCCACCAGCCACTGCCATGCCCTCAGCCTCTCAGCGGTGGACTCTTGTGGTTCCTGGATGAACCAACTTTATCATCATTTTTCCTTTTCGACTGAAAATGGGAATAGGGCTCTTCACCTTGAGCTACAGGCAGTGTGTCAGAAGGGACTCGTTGACGCAGCCAATCTTCGACATTGCCACCGTCAATCTTTGCAGCACAAGAGCCAACGTTATGGGAAAGTGAACCAAGTCATTCGATAATCAAAGCTAATCACCCAGCAATTTCTGTATGACGTGCAGTTGCTTTAAGTAGCGTAGAGCTTTTGAAATATGAATCAATATCTAACTCAAACTTCAGCTCGACCAAGAGTGATGTAGTGTGCGTCAAAGGTCAGAAATCCAATTCCCAATAGATCCATTAGTTGAAAGTGAAACACAAAAAAAAGGAAGGATTCAGTCCACAAGTCTTCACCGAGATCCCATTTCCAGTTATATAAATTGGTCGCAATTCCTTGGATATGTCCATAAATATAGGTATATATAGTGAGGATCTGTCAACAGCCTGTAGGTAACAGTTTCCTTACTCCTTTAGCTCACAATGTGTCAACAGTCGTCTGGAAGTCTCGCACTCACAATATATGACAACGACCACTCGACTCTTCCCTCACATTGACCACCACACGCTTCCCTCAATTTCAGTGGATAACGCTGGCTGTCTCTCTCCCCATTCAGTGTATGACGCTGTCACCCCCTGGATATTCCCCAACCCCACCTTACCCCCAACCCTCAGTAATACGACAGAAGCAGCCTGGAACATTGCTAGCGCATCCAAACAATGACTTTCTGGGAAACTCTACTCAACGGTGATTGTCGAAAGAGCTACGAAGGAAAATCTATAAACAACCAGACCATCAGACCAGCAAATATCATTACAGTGCCAGATGCTGCTATTTCTTTCTTTTTCAGAATCGTATATTGTTGGTGGTGGCTTAGATAGAAATCTATATTCTATGTCACTTGATGATTTTGACACGGGAGGTGCCTTTGATAGAAATCTATATTCTATGTCACTTGAAGACTTTGACTAGGATGGTACTTTTCATGGAAATCTATATCTTATAGTCATTTAAAGATTCTGATAAGGTCAGGGAAGTGTGTGTGTGTGTGTGTGTGTGTGTGTGTGTGTGTGTGTGTGTGTGTGTGTGTGTTGGTGGAGGAGGAAGGAGGAGAAAAGGGATGCGGTCAGGGGTACCCAAGCCACCATCTGGCGTCTCTTCCCCTTCAGAGGCCTGCCGTGCCTGGAGCTGTACATATCCTAGAGTTTCTGGAGCGGAAAAAAAAAGAAAACCGAATATGGTTGCGACATATCGTCCAGGGGCAGTGTTGTCAAAGTTTACTTGTCAAACCAGATCCTAATAGAATCTATTTGCGAGGTCTCTGTCTTGTCACTGATGCTGATGATGGTTGTCAACAACATAAAGATCAGCGAAACTTTGGCCCGCAGGAGTATGTCATGGAAGGTGAAGGTTACCATACACAAGGGATAGACAAGTGAACGCCGAAATAACATATAAGGCAAAGGATATCTTGAGGATTTAGGGTATCGTCACATACCTGAAGGGTATCCGGAGATTGAAGATAGTCCTTTTTTCTTTTTTTTTTAAGACATTTGTCTCCGTAATGATATTGCATTGCGTGGCTGGCATTGTATGGCAGATCTGGACATTGAGAGAGCCTTGTCGAGCGCGCGCTGCACCGAGAGTGGTTGAGGTATTGAGTAAGTAGTGCTCCAGGTGTGTGTTCCCGAGATGAGAGAGAGAGAGAGAGAGAGAGAGAGAGAGAGAGAGAGAGAGAGAGAGAGAGAGAGAGAGAGAGAGAGACTCTCTCTGTCTTGACATACTGACCATCTGATTCACATCAGCGTACGAGAGTCGAGACGAAGTACTGTTTCTCGCGAGGTGCCATCCATTCGCTAGAGAGTTCTTTCTTCCCCAGCAAGACGACTCTTCTCCGAGTCTTGATTTGTTCCACTATTACCCTTCCCGAACCTTATTCCCAAATACCTACTCTCGTCTACAGTGTTTCACTTATCCGCCAGGTTGATCCTGGATTCTACGGAGTACAGGACCATTAGTTGCATGCTAAGGATTAAGTTGAGAATTGATATGGAGGGTTTAACCTATCGTGGTTTCCGTGTTTGTGAAGGAATCGCGAATTGATATCAATTCTGTAGGACCAGCTAAATATCCAGCCTGATCTGAAATGTTCGACATGATTACACAGTCTGTCTGATCGTCCCCAAACAATGAGTCCCATCAGGGCCTGGCTCGACGTCCCAGGGTTAACTTAGTTAATTACTTAATCAATATGCAAGTGAGGCCTCCCAGACACTAATCAGATATGCAGACGGGCCCGATCATGAATCAATTCTGGAAGTTTTTTTTTTTTTTCGTATGGTATACTAGAATAAAGATGTCCCACTTACACACAAACCCACCGATCCATATCAGTATAAAAGAAACGCAGCGCATCACACACACACACACACACACACCAGCCTAAGCCAAATACCCATTTATCGGCCAGCCCCAAGGATGGTTATGTGTGTGGATGAACACCTGGGATGGATGTAGGCCGACTGCTGCGCCCAGGATTCGAACCCATACTGCCCCGACCCCTTGCGGGCCCGTGGGGGAAAACCACGACACCAACCACAACATCACGAAGACCCTTATGTATATGTGTGTACAACATACATATACAATACACATATACACGATTTCATTCCATTATTTTATGCATTTATCCCCACTCTTTCGCCACTATTATACGACTCGAACCAGTGTTCCATTGGCTCGTAGAAAGCCATAGAGTTGAGCCCAATATCTGCCTTCGACGGGAAGCCGATAAGTGTCACAATTGGCTCCGTTAAGCTGACCCCAGCCTGCCTCCCTCCCTCCCTCGCTCCGTGCCTTGCTCCCTCCCTCCCTCGCTCCCTCCCTCCCTCTACCCGATGGTCTCCCTTTGGGGTAAAGAAAATATATCCATTTGTCATTTCGATATAGATTTTATTTTATCTTTTTTCTCCTCTCCAGCCACAAAAACTTTGTGATTTGTGTTGTAGCGTTGCTGGGAAGTGCGTACGCTGAGAATATGTGAGGTCGAGTCTGTAATTTGTTATGGTCCTGTGTGACGAATGAGGAAGGTGATATTTAGCCTCGGTGATGGAAGTGATTGGGTGTGATTTCGAGGTGTGCCCAGCGTATGATTCGTGAAGCGTATTACGTTGATACGTTGAGTAAAATCAATGATTAAAATGGATTATATTTGATCCTGATTGCATGGCTATATCCTTGGGAGAAGGATGAAAAAATGAAGATTAAAATGGATTATATTTGATCCTGATTACATGGCTATATCCATGGGAGAAGGATGAAAAAATGAGGATTAAAATGGATTATATTTGATCCTGATTACATAGCTAAATCCATGGGAGAAGGATGAAAAAATGAAGATTAAAATGGATTATATTTAATCCTGATTACATAGCTATGTCCATGGGAGCAGGATGAAAAAATGAAGATTAAAATGGATTATATTTGATCCTGATTACATGGCTATATCCATGGGAGAAGGATGAAAAAATGAAGATTAAAATGGATTATATTTGATCCTGATTACATGGCTATATCCATGGGAGAAGGATGAAAAAATGAAGATTAAAATGGATCATATTTAATCCTGATTACATAGCTATATCCATGGGAGAAGGATGAAAAAATGAAGATTAAAATGGATCATATTTAATCCTGATTACATAGCTATGTCCATGGGAGAAGGATGAAGCGTAGGACAAATCATGAAATAAATTGTGTTAATCTGAACCTGGTACACTGAGGAGTGTAGATAGGTGGAACTTTTTGATGTGAAGATCCGAGAGATTAAAATGTAATTCTTTGGAAGTAATTCGTTGGAAGTTTATTCGTATCATTATGAAAGAGTAGCTGATGATACTAACTGTATCGACATGTTCAACGTGTTCAACGAGAGAAAAAGAAAGCGTCAGAAAAGTCGAATATCATAGGATTTCAGACACTGAAGAAATATGAACAATAAAGGAGAGAAGGTTATTCTAAATGATGATAATTGATTTTCAAAGGAGATTGGGAAGTCACAGATGTATCTAATTACAGTTGTTAGCAAAAACCCTAACTTTAGAATGTTATTGTCGTGTGCCGGTGTACCATAGCTCAAAAACAAGAGAGGAACATAGCTCAAAAAGAAGAGGATAAAAAATATCGAAGGATAATTTGGTGTTCCAAACGCTGTTGGTTTTCGGACAAACTCATAAGAAACTATATGATGTTGCAATAACTCTCTCTCTCTCTCTCTCTCTCTCTCTCTCTCTCTCTCTCTCTCTCTCTCTCTCTGACCGTATACGTTAATGATTTTCCTCTTATCAAAAGCTTAGTTCAAGTGTCCTCTTTTTTCCTACAGTGAGAAAAAAGAGGGTTTCATTTTGATGAATGCGCCGTCGACTGTGCGATGCTTCCCGTGTCACGCGATACATTTTGAATATTTGCATGAAGACTTAATTAATTTTCTAAATTTGGATCGTGAGCCGTTGCCTTTTCCGTCACCATTCGACTCCGAATATTCTCGAACTAACAATCGGGCAATAAATGATAACACTGACGCGCTGTAGCTTCCTAAAGCCACAGGTTAAAGTAGCCACAAATGAAGCTGAAATTTGGTAAAGTCTAAGTTAGGCATTGACAAAATCCATTCAACATTTTTGTACATTTAGAGGTCAATTTAGTGACTTTGAACTAAAATACTTTATGATTATTACCCTTAATGCTTAGATCCAAACATGAATGACACGTATGGAAAAATCTACGTGTGGAAGAGAGAGAGACTAGAAGTGAAAATTGGACTGTACGAAGGAAAAATAATGTACCTATGTTATGCAACGTACGATAACTGATACATCGAGCGTTTAATGTATCAAACTGCAGTAAACGCGATTATTCTCACGGAGAATGTCTTTTTAGCTACAAAAATTTTTGGTGCTGTCCGCTGGAATCGATTCCACAGCGCGTCGTGGCTCACGTGCAAAGTGTAGCGGTGTGCAATTAAGCGTAATACCTTTTGATGGCTAACGTGAGGAGAAAGGCAGACTCGGCTCCAGTAAGGCGCTCTTGAGTACTCTCGCCGTCGTGGGATGTTGCTCGGTGCGAGGGACGCGTCGTCCATTTGGGCGTCGTTTCAACGACGGGGTCGTCACTCGACCTCGTCTGAAGAAGAAGGTCTTTGATGTTGTCGGCTAACGGCGTTTGCCAGCGGTCGGTCAGTCGGTCTCTCTCTCTCTCTCTCTCTCTCTCTCTCTCTCTCTCTGGGTCGCCGCCACGTCTTGGATGGCACGGAGCTGGACTTCCTGGAATTGCTGGTAGCACTGGTGCCGCTCCAGACTGGAATATAATCAACAGCTTTCAAGAGGCCTCCAGCACAGCCAGACTCCAGAAATAGCCGGCTTAGCTAGCGTTTCTGCACCTGTGTGCTGCTACAACGTAGCATATGAATCTTATCTTCCTTCTGATGAATCACTTGAAGTTTGCTTTGTTTGTGGTATAAAGCAGAAACCTCTCACTGCTTCGCGCAACTTCCTTCACACCATTGCAGAATGGTGGCAAATGAAGCCTTTTATTTCTTTCTCTGTCGAGAGATGGTGTTTCGTATTTTCCCCCTAATGAGTCTGTAGGAGTCTTGTGGTCAGTGATGGGAGAGGTTAACTGTAATGTTCGAATTTCTTCTTATCTCTGGTGGTATTATGTGATCGATTTATTCCCGCGGTATATTAGGCTGTTGTGCGTTTTTGTCCAGAGAAAAAAAAAATAGGAACAAATTTGAGAGGCCTAGCTGGGAAGGTCACTCTTCATTTAATATCTTGCCAGTTATTCGATTTACTTCATATGTCAGATTGCTTGTCATTTGTCTCTCTTGATACCCTTACTACCCCTGGATACTCTAAATCATCGTGGGAATTCCACTGAACCGGATCCGAATCTTTCTCTTAAGATCCACCAGACGTATTTTATTAGTTTTTGCTGCGTCTCTTACATTCATCAATTCTTCATACAGATCCTTAGCTCTCCTACACATCATTAGGTTTTTCCAGCTAACTCTCATCTGTATCTTAGTCCCTGGGTTGCTTAACTACTAATGTAAAGCGTTTTGATCTGCACAGTGATAAGGAATCACCTTAGTTTTAGGAGCCAGCTATAGGGGATAAGGGGAGAAAGAATCCTCTCTCATATGTATACATCTACCTTATGCAAAAATGTTTTTATTGTCCTTCGTATGTTTCCCTTAATACCAGTCATTGCCGCTTCACTCACTCTATTATACACTTCATTCACTTCGTTATAGACTTCAGTCGGAGTATAATGAAAGCCTCTCCTTAGCCTTCTGTGTTCGTTACCCTTTGGGCAACACACATATCGCAGCTTTCATAATCTTGCTTAACGATACGGAAACGAACGTGCCTTTCTGTCTTTACCACTCTAATCTGTGAGATTCTGAATGTCTTCCACAACCAAATACAACCTCAAAGGGAACCCAGTGGTCTGTTCCTGTTTGAATTCCTTTGTATTCCTTTGTATTAGTTCACCAGTTGTAAACGTCTGCTTCTCACGCATGGAACCGTACCGGTATTTGGACACATTCCTTTATCTTTTTCTTTTAGCGATCACACAAAACAAGTTACGGTTTCTCCTCCCTACTTACGACTCTTCCCTCTCTACCTATTGTTACTGAAGCAGACACGGACGAGTCTCTCTCTCTTTCTCTCTCTTTCTCTCTCTCTCTCTCTTTCTCTCTCTCCTCTCGGACACTTCCCTGTTATATAACCGTCCTTAACGTCATCAGCCAATGGGGTTTATTCTCCAGACTCCACTGGAATAAGAGTGACATATTTTGCAGGCCTGTGCTGGAACGTTTCAAAGATCTTCATTCCAGGTTAGTGAAGTGGTGACTTTGATGATCAAACGTTCCATTCTGTTCCAGGCAAAAGACTCTGCACCTTTCTGATGTAAATTTTGTTGACTGGGAATCGAAACTTTTCATAGTTATTGTGAAGTTAACATCTTTATTCAGTTATTTTTCCTCGACTCCTCTTTAAGCTGACTGTCTCTTGCCTCGTGGGAATCTGAGGCAGGTCTAACAGATAGCTGATAAGCAACCAATGTCTGTTATCTACATATTCAGATATATGTTAACATATACACACTCACTGCTGCATCCATTTCTCCAAATGTTTAAATAGGTGGTCGGTGATATCTGGCAATATGTCCTTGAGAGTGATACAGACTTGATTTATGTTTTTTTCTTTTGGATCGTTTTACGATCTGGTTCATTGTTAAGCTCGAGCGTTATCTATTTCATTTTATAAATCGATTGTAATAAAGCTTAACATATGAGTAACATTTAAGTATCAGTTCCTCGTTGGCCAGAGGGGCCCTGTCAATAAAGGCCACGTCCTTCGAACAAGGTCACTTAAGGGTAAACTCGGTCTTGAGTTACATACAAAAGCTGTCGTCTGGTCTGGCCTGACCCGTCACAGTAATGCCAAAATGTCAAGAGTTCAATCGGGAGTTTCGTCTCTGGTACAAACAACAGGTCTTGATGCGCAGGAGGGACGCAGGAGTTGGTTGACGCTTCTGTTGACTGTGGGTAGGAAGAGTTAGTAACGGCTGCTCCTGTGGAAGGGCATTTGTGAGTCGCTGTTACTACTGCTGCTGCTGCAGTTCTGCTGCCGCTGACTGGACTGAGGAGCTTCCTGTGGGAGGTAGGAGCGTATTGATGCAGCTGTCGGTGACTGGGATGTGAAGGCGACTAGAGAAGACTCGGCTCTCAACTGAGGGGCTTAGAAGGCGAGTGTGAGAGGCTGTATGAATGCTGGGTATCAGGCTAGCCCCAGTGTGGCCCCTGGAGCAGCTCAGGTTAGAACAGAACAGCGGCGGATCAAGTTAGCACAGGGAGGGTGGTGGGACAACGACCCATAACTCTTTAGAACAGAGAAGCCATCAGTCACCGTGACAAATGGGGGGGACCAGTGTTCACAGGACTGAAAACTAGTAAATTCTAGTCGCTATGACAGTGGGTTATGTGATGCCCGTTGTCATATCGGCGGGAGGATAGAAGATCCTGCAGGAGGTTGATGTAGGAAGGAGAGGAAGTTGCTGTTCTTGAAGGGTGTTACTGGGTGAGGGACGTCTTAAAAAGGGCCGTCGGCAGCAGGATCTCGTCCTAGGGAATGGTTAGGTAATACAGTGAATGTAGCCGTCCACCGGCTCGATCCCTCCCTCCCTCCCTCCCTCACAACATCCCTTCTCCAATATCACCCACCTAACCCTGCTGCCGCTCACAGCTCTCCCCCACTGGCTGCAGCCAATACTACCATACTCTCTCTCTCTCTCTCTCTCTCTCTCTCTCTCTCTCTCTCTCTCTCTCTCTCTCTCTCTCTCTCTCTGCAGCGCGTTTCTTTTTAACTTTCATTATCTCTTTATCTTTTTCTTTCTTAAGTTAATTCACTCTCTAATGCCGTCTTTTTTTTTTTTCGTACCGACACGTTGCCTAAAAATCACTCATTTTCTTTTCTTTTTTTTCCCCCCATTTTCAATATGTTTCCAATTGACGTTCTCCCGTTTTTTCCTTCCGCCATTTGCTTTGTCGACATCTTCGGGCAAACGTGCCAATATCTCGCTGATACTGATGTGTATAATGGAACCATTGCTCATATAAACTTAGGTATTTTGCCTGACTAATAAATATTTGGAAAATATTTATCTACACCGAGCCCAGTACTCACGATATTGATTAAAAAAGCTGTAATTAGAAAAGTACTGGAGAGATTTTTTTTTTCATATGCAGAAAGAAAATGGGATCTTATAATCGCATCAGCTAGAAACACATTAACTGAGTAAATTTTGGAAATGAGAAATAGACTGGATGCTGCACTCAGAACAGATTGTCACAAAGGTGACCTGAAAGGGACTGTGCAATGTGTTTAAAGTGAAGAGAATATGTGGCTATGCGTGTTGATGACTGGAGCGCTGAACGATTGTATAGAGATGAGACATACGGTAAGATGAATAGAGGAATATGATCGTGGCTGAAGCTGGTGTGAGACACGGATGTGTTCTAAGGTCTCAGTTACTTGGATGGACCTAGAGGTTGTGTTTATGATGGATGATATAGATAGAGGGGGTAAGAGTCGAAAGCGATGGGAGCCATTGTAGATCTGGGATGTTTACGAATTTGAATTCCACTGTATCACTCTTAGTTAGCATAGAAGAACGGCTAGAACTTGGGAGCCAATTTGGTTGAATATATGTAAAAAAATGAAGCTGAAAATGAAAGCCTACAATAGGGATGTAATTATCAGGGATTGATTATATTGTGAGAAGCTGGAGAGGGTAGAATATTTCAGATGTTTAAGAATTACCTTTATGAATTACATTTGGCGAAGATGCTGCAATGGATGCTCTTGTATCGAGAAAATTTGAAGGTATGTTTAGAGGAGGAATCTTCAGGGATTATGTCACACCAATTCATGACATGGGTTTGCTGTTGAATCGAGTCTATTTTACGGAGCAGTTAAGCCAATTAATGTCATACGGAAGTAGGGGCAGATTGGCGCGGCTGTCTGATACCTGAATATCATATTGATATATACTATTTGCCAGTCTCTGCTGTTTAGAAGGAAAAAAGGGCCAAAAGACGCTCAGCGTTTGAGAGAGCTCCAACCTCTGACATTTTCGTTCCAAATGCTATTTTGTCTGTACCACAACGGTGTATCTTCTTACTGCCAAACTTCTCGTAGTATTTCCCGCACCGGGAATACTTTACCGCTGTAATATCTCTTTCAGGTTAAACTCTTAGGGGTCAAGGAAGCAGGCGATACTGTGTTTTGTCATTTTAACATCCGTCGTAAAGAGAAATGTATTCCCACCTTTTGAAACCACAGAATGGTATGGTTTGTTTACCGTTTCTTAGGGTAATACCACCATCCACACTGTACACCCAGAAAGAACAGCCAAGGATGTGCATGTGATAACTAATTCCAAACGTGCATTTGCGTGCCACCCCAACTGCACTTGTGCACAAGGAGTATCCGAATCAAACGCTCTTGTATTGACACAGATTAACCAAACCACTCACGCATGCGCTCTGTATCGAAATGCATACAGGACCCGACATTACCCATGGCTTCAGGTATTGGAAATTAGTAAAGATATCTGTCGATAGCCAAATGTCTGATGATAGTATGTACAGCCATATGTCTAGTGAAAGTGCCCACAGCCACATGTCTGGTGATGGTACGCATAGCTACAGAGATGGGATTGCTATCCACAGAATCACGTATTCCTACAATACCTTCAGTCAGGCGCTATCACAGTACCAGCGGTATCAATAGTACCCTCAACCATACATATACCCACATATACATATATATATATATATATATATATATATATATATATATATATATATATATATATATATATAATATATATATATATATATATCCTCATGTAGATACACATATCCTCATTTATGTACATGTAAATTTAGGGTACTACAGTTGTCCTCCAGCAGATGAACTCATGAGCCATCAGGTCTTCTGTAACCTGTCTTTTTAATATACTCACACGTGACCCTCTCGTAGTGCCCTTAGCCATACGTGTATGTATATTGTATCCACTACTACATGTATATATCGCAAAATGTTCAAAGTAGTGTGGGTAGGGAAGGGATCCGTTGAATATAGGCCAGAGAGGCAGGAAGTGGATGATTGACACACTGTCTTCACACACTCGCCCTCCCATTTCTCTTATCTTTATACGTTATTACTATGACCATAAAAGAGAACAAAGGAGTGGAGGAGGTATTTTCTTTCTCTTAAAACTCCTTTTCCACTTTGTTGTGCACGAAGTCTCGCCTCGATTTTGACTTCTGCTCGTGACTGCAGCCTTCGAGATGGCCAAAAAAATCTTGCCAAACTGTATTTCACTTGAAATTTATGAGAGAGGAGAGAGAGAGAGAGAGAGAGAGAGAGAGAGAGAGAGAGAGAGAGAGAGAGAGAGAGAGATTCATCACAGCATTTTGATCTCGGTTGAAAAGAGAGGTGAACTGGCGGCCACTAGACCATGTTCTCTATTTCCAGACTGAAGTACAGACACGGTTCAGCGTCGCTCTTCCTCTTCTGGTAATAAGATGTTGGAAAAATATCTCCGTGACCGTGAAAGGAAGCAACGCGCCGGTACATTAAGCTAAGAGCAAAATCATGTAAAATATAGATTATATACACGAGCGCTCAGCTCTTCTTGCCGCGTGTGTGTGTGTGTGTGTGGAGTTTCCACCGGGTATTATAGACGGTGTTGCTCTAGCCTCAAACAAGAGTGATTGCACTCTTGCTGTAGGGACGTGGAACTGGCTAGCGCCAAAGACGTAGGAGGAGGGTTGAATGGTATAGTGTGGGTTTTTGGTAGCAGAACATGGCTGTGTTGATGATACGTGTGCGATGGTTTTCGTCGCCCACCGACCTTCTTCCACCCCTCTCTTTCTACTCTCTCTCTCTCTCTCTCTCTCTCTCTCTCTCTCTCTCTCTCTCTCTCTCTCTCTCTCTCTGTAGTCACCACACAGTAGTGCAGAGAGAGAGAGAGAGACGCTTATGGTGGGAGAGAGCGAGACTCTCCAACACTCCCGTGGGCCACATCAACCCTCGACTACAGCAAACATTTGCACTGGATACCCTGCACCACAATTTTCCTGGCCTGCTCTTACGTACAGAAAGGCATTGGAATTACATTTATTGACTCTATAAGATACTAACAGAAGAAAAGAAATGGTAAGTTAGCAAACCTCTTTGCTGTTGAATTAGAGCAAAAATCTAATGTCTTATCATCGTGGTTTAAGTCTTTGGTTGATATTGAGAAAGATATCACTTATCACAGCTGGATGCTAGGAGAGAGCTTCCAGCTGGACGCTGGAAGAGAACTTCCAAGGATGCTGGTTGTAGGAGCAATTGGGACCATAGCAACCTGTAGGTTGGACCTAAACGCTGCGGATGCGCAGTCTCATTGATCGTGTCATCAGGATTTGTATTTGATATCAGTATAATTTTCCCATCACAGTGGACGTATTATATTCAGTAATGGTTTAGCGAAACCCGAGACAAATTAGATTTTGTAAAGATTGAGGAGATAGAGGGATAATACCTTCAGCATGACGTATAAGACAGTGATACGTGTCTTGATAGACAAGTCAGAGCGTTTAAAGGAAGATCCAAGACTAGATTGGTCTGGTTATCACAGGGTAAAGTAGTCGATGACTTAAGATAATTGATCGATATATATATATATAAATCTTGCATAAGTGAGCTAGTGTGGCCTGATTCACCATCCTGGGCAGTGTCCATCCTTTCTATAGACTGAATGATAGGATTAATGAAGTGGCACGCAGGGCAGATACACGAAGAGAAATGAAGGGATTCTGAGCCTAGATTAAGAGTCCAGAACCCATTGCTGGCTGCCAAAGTAGCCCCCTTCATTGTCATAAACATAGAATGGACGGTTCGTCACAGACCATAGCCATCACCCACAAGACATCAGGCTGCATGAATGAGACATTGGCATGTATATATTCATTTATCACCGACTGACGACAAGGTTGTTGTATCAACGAAGGTATGCATTATCATAAATCTTTAGCTGGGTGTCTGAGCTAGTCATTAGCGAGGTGCAGGCTCATCCGGATGTTAAACTGTTTACGACACACAGTTAAACTCCAGACGTCAAGTGAAATTAAAGATGTGAGGATTATGGAAAACGTCTTGTTTACGGTCGTAAGGGTTATTTGGATTGACTCTCATCAGCATATGAAATTGACAGGTGACCTTTTAGCCACCAGTATCACTAAGGTTACCTTAAGGTTCGGTATATTTATGAATAGAATATTTGACTTCAACTCTGCAGAGGAGTCATCTTTTATGGGATTAATTTGGAAGTGGGAAGACTTCACGCTTGAAACGCTTCGATTCCCTATGAAAAGTCGGGATCGTTATAGCTTTAATCTCGTTACCATTTTCTGTTGCCCTCCCGAATGTTCCAGTTACTCTCAGTGGAAGGAGTCTTGAGTGTTAGGCAAGGCGGAGAAAACTCCAATGGTCCCCTCGAGAGAAATTAGGATGGAGAGAGAAGGAGGGATGTGGAGATATCGCTGGCATACAACACCTTCAGGATTGGGAAGGAAGGAACCATTTGGAGGCGAGTCGGTTCTATCCTTCTAGTCAAGTGTTCCTGATTGGTTGACGTGACTAGAAATAGCTTCAAAATGACCTATTGGTATGTTAATGGTGGCTTTTGCTCGTCTTCCTTTGGAACTGGTGAGGCAAAGCACCTTATCTCCTGGCCGAGGAACATTGCAAAAGTTTATATTGCTTGAGAGGAGGCAGCTGGACAGGCTTCACTGCCGTGTTTTCCCTAGCTCGTGGCTTAAAGGAAATAGATGATGATGTCTGTCAGATCTTCCTTCTTCACTACTGGGCAAAGGGAATAGGCTAGTTTCCACAAGCAGCAGCCTTTTACCGTACGAAGCAGCCTGCTGTATCTGTGGATGAAACGGTGTCAACTAACGCTCAAGCTTGCGCGAGGCCATTTATGTCTCTAGCGGGCAACACCTCGTATTTCATATAAAAAGCCCAAGAAAAAAAAAAAGGCCCCTCATCATCTCAGAAAGATGTATGGGCCTTCAATGGCCCAAAGAATCAATATCCAGTCTGTTAACGGCCTTTATATGAAAGGCTATTGTCTCGGCCATTTTTTTTTGAGCCCCTTCGGGATGTGTAGACTTAAGAGGTGTGAGGGCGCCGGGATCAGTAGTATTAACTTATGCCGCTTTTCCCAGGGAAACTTTTAGGAGTCCATTGGGAGGATGTCGTTATAGACTGCACCAACTTATCCTACAAACTCCTGGGCGGCTGAACGGGGTCTATAAAGATGACAACCCGAGATCCTAAGCCCACGGGGGAGGAAGGATAGAAAAATGGATATTGTGCGGTTTGCAAATGCTGTGTACATATATATACCTTCGACTAAGTGTGGTTTACGAATGCTGTGTACATATATATACCTTCGACTAAGTGTGGTTTACGAAAGCTGTGTACATATATATACCTTCGACTAAGTGTGGTTTACGAATGCTGTGTACATATATATACCTTCGACTAAGTGTGGTTTACGAATGCTGTGTACATATATATACCTTCGACTAAGTGTGGTTTACGAAAGCTGTATACATATATGCCTTCGAGTAAGTGTGGTTTACGAAAGCTGTATACATATATGCCTTCGAGTAGGTGTGGTTTACGAAAGCTGTATACATATATGCCTTCGACTAAGTGTGGTTTACGAAAGCTGTATACATATATGCCTTCGACTGAGTGTGGTTTACGAAAGTTGTATACGTATATACCTTCGACTAAGTGTGGTTTACGAAAGCTGTATACATATATGCCTTCGACTAAGTGTGGTTTACGAAAGCTGTATACATATATCCGTTCGACTAAGTGTGGTTTACGAAAGCTGTTTACATATATATACCTTCGACTAAGTGTGGTTTACGAGAGCTGTATACGTATATGCCTTCGACTAAGTGTGGTTTACGAAAGCTGTATACTTATATACCTTTGACTAATATCTTTTAGCCGAGCTGTCACTATGCCATTGTAATTCATTTTTGTATTCTCATGTATACAGAAAACCCTTCGGGGATTTCAGACCAGTATTTCATCCAACTTTTATATAATACGAAAACAAGTTGTAATTTTTTCTTGTACTATGATCGTATACCAGACAAAATAAACGTGAGGAGTCTTCACCATTTAGGAACATATTGCGGATATCATACGTAGACATTGTAAAATCTACTTCTACCCCCTTCTACTTTCTTTGCCAAAGAGGAGAACCACACACGAATGTATATGGGAGATGCTGGTAGTCATGGCAGCCTGAGAAACTGTGCACTTCACTCACGGGCAGAGAGTAATTCTAAGTCCTTTCTTCGGTATGGTAATACGAGGTTTTAGAGTGAATAGTTCGTTCAGTTTTTCATCCTCATTTTTTCTTTAAGCCTGGTGGTCGCTATGTAACAGCATTAAGCGAGGTCAGCCTCGCATTTAAGTTGCTGTGGTGAGCTTGGTTTTAGTGCTTCCTAGTGTAGTGCTGTTGATAAATGTGTTATCAGTTCCTTCCTAGTGTTCGAAGGTTATGAGGGTAGCAACTATGTCTTAGAACGAACTGTCGAGTGAGTGAAAATTAACTACATCTGTTCTTTCTCTAAAAGAAAAGCAGTGTTCGAACCCTATGCGTGTCCTTTGACAAAATTGATCTGATTGGAGAGATAACTCACAGAGTGGAAAATGGTGATGAAGGAATCCAAAATCGCTTGCATATGACATACCCGTTATACAAACAGTTTGGAGATCCGTGATTACTTTGAGAACGGGTTAACGGACTGATCGTGGGTTAACAGACTGATCCTTGATGTTATCCTAATAGTACAGCGATAAGACGCGAGTGTATATTATCAACAAATTCATTCTATCTTGTCATCATTTTCCATCACAGTAATGAAGGGTGTCGTGGAGAAATTACCTAGCACAGTCTACGGTAACAGCCTTGCATGATCCCTTTCTGCACATTAGTCGTAAATGTTTGATGTCCTGTCCACTTCTTCCAACTCCTGTAGGTGCGACACACCCTTGGGCGGAGTGACCTACCTGCCTCTCAAAAGAGGCACATGTGTGCCCTCACTTTTGCAGTGGCCCAGTGCATTGTTTTGAATGAGTCAACGCGTCAGAAGTTATACCTTGTCTTGACCATGTAAAAATCAAAGAGGTTTGTTTAAAATGTGTCGCGAGGGAACAGAGAGGGGGGCCAAGTGAAGATATTCCCTCTTAAGGCTCAGGCCTCTGTTCTTGGCGCTACCTCGCTGATGCGGAAAATGGCGTATATATATATGAAAATAATTATATACATATTTTCTTCCTGCTATTCGCCATTTAACGCGTTAGCGAGATAGTGTTAAGAACGAGGACTGAGCCTTAGAGAAAATATCCTCACTTGGCCCCCTTCCCTGTTCCTTCTTTTGGAAAATTAAAAGCGAGAGGGGAGGATTTCCAGCCTCCCGCTCCCTTTTAGTCGCCTTCTACGACACGCAGGGAATACGTGGGAAGTATTCTATTGGCGCGGGTGTTAAGAGCATCAACTCTCATATGCTTATTCACCTCTTACCTACATTCTCATTTTGCAAATCCAAACAATTTTCTTTTTTGTCTGGCTCCTGCCACCGTACTTCATAGAGTGGTAATTGGCCGGCTCGCAGTCTTGATCCAGCATTATGTACACAGGCAGGCGTCACTGTTCACACCCGCCTGATGTCTGTAGTGTTGTTAGCACACAGGAGTAGTGTTCCATCTTGGTCGTTGCGGACGCCACGGAGTGCACGTTCTTGGCTCTTATGGCTCTCGACTACCCCCCTCCTTTGCTCTCTCTCTCTCTCTCTCTCTCTCTCTCTCTCTCTCTCTCTCTCTCTCTCTCTCTCTCTCTCTCTCTCTCTCTCTCTCACGCATCTCCTCCCCACCTCTTTCTCACCACCTTTCACCCTCGCCTTCCCCTCGGCCACCCCCAGCTGTCATTTTCACACCATCTCTGTATAGTCGGCTAACCCAGCCACCCAGGCTAAATTTACCCCAGACTTTTGTCACGAGTAAATTTTAGATTTTCCTCCTCGATAAGATTTTCCTTTCGCATCATTTCTTTTTTTTTTCCCTAGGGCGAGATCATTCCTTTATTTTACCATATGTTACGACTTGATTTTTTTGGCGTTTGAGGTGAAGTTTATATCAATATCATATCGTCTGTTTCTACTCAGTGATGTGTCTTAAAAGGATCGACTTTCTTACGTTATAAAACGTATGTATATATATATATATATATATATATATATATATATATATATATATATATATATGTCTTTTTCTTTTTTATTTCATACTATTTGCCATTTCCCGCACTAGCGAGGTAGCGTTAAGAACAGAGGACTGGGCCTTTGAGGAAATATCCTCACCTGGCCCCCTTCTCAGTTCCCTCTTAAAAAAAAAAAAAAAAAAAAAAAACAAGAGGGGAGGATTTCCAGCCCCCCACTCCCTCCCCTTTTAGTCGCCTTCTACGACACGCAGGGAATACGTGGGAAGTATTCTTTCTCCCCTATCCCCAGGGATAATATATATATATATATATATATATATGGTTTGATGATCCCTCCCTTGTCCATCTTTGCAGATCACAGACTTCTCTTCCCAAATATCAATTATTGAGTCTTGAGATAGTAGTACCGAAGTTTGATGCGGATGCAGTGCGCATGGCGGCGGCAGAGAATAACAGCACTGTTGATCAAAGCGCGGTGTTGGGTGAGCGCCGTCGTGCTCATCATGCCTTGTGGCGAGATCATCTCCGTCCTTGGGTACATAATGGTTGTTAACCTCTCTCTCTCTCTCTCTCTCTCTCTCTCTCTCTCTCTCTCTCTCTCTCTCTCTCTCTCGTTCTCTCTCTCTCGTTCTCTCTCTCTCTCGTTCTCACTCTCTCTCTCTCTCTCTCTCTCTCTCTCTCTCTCTCTCTCTCTCTCTCTCTCTCTCTCTCTCTCTCTCTCTCTCTCTCTCTCAGATATCTATTCGTCTCTAGTCCCTGACAGTTTGCAATTAACGGGTCTCTTTTTTTTTTTTTTTTTTTTTTTTTTTTTTTTTGTTTCCTTCGGCCGCGTCACGCAGCCACTGACCACGTTTTCTATTTTCCACTGATGTTGTGTGCAGACGTTGGCAGCTCGAGGACGACAGGTTCAAGGCTGCGTTATTTTTTTTTCTTTCTTTCTCCTCTCTCCCGTGGAGGCTCAACTTTGGGAACTCTTTTTAAATCTTCTTATGCTTCTCCCGTCGTCTCCTCCCACCACCGTCTCTCCTCCTTCTTGAAGAAATAGATCTTTTATCACTCTATTTCTTGAGGAAATAGATCTCTTGTCACTCTATTTCTTGAGGAAATAGATCTCTTATCACTCTATTTCTTGAGGAAATAGATCTTTTATCACTCTATTTCTTGAGGAAATAGATCTCTTATCACTCTATTTCTTGAAGAAATAGATCTCTTATCACTCTATTTCTTGAAGAAATAGATCTTTTATCACTCTATTTCTTGAGGAAATAGATCTTTTATCACTCTATTTCTTGAGGAAATAGATCTCTTATCACTCTATTTCTTGAAGAAATAAATCTTTTATTACTCTATTTCTTGAGGAAATAGATCTCTTATCACTCTATTTCTTGAGGAAATAGATCTCTTATCACTCTATTTCTTGAGGAAATAGATCTCTTATCACTCTATTTCTTGAAGAAATAGATCTTTTATCACTCTATTTCTTGAAGAAATAGATCTTTTATCTCTCTATTTCTTGAGGAAATAGATCTCTTATCACTCTATTTCTTGAGGAAATAGATCTTTTATCACTCTATTTGTTGAGGAAATAGATCTCTTATCACTCTATTTCTTGAAGAAATAGATCTTTTATCACTTGGGAGGGTGGGGGAACGGTTGACCTGTCTTTTTCTTTTTTTTCTATATTGCTATACATCACTGTGACCGACCTTCTGTGTGTGACCATCGGTGTCAGCGATCATTGCCTTATCACGAAGTAAGGAGTGACCCCGAATTTCACACTTGGTCTATCTTGCAATTGGCGTCCCTTATCAATATGAGCCTTTAAGGCCTTTCTCACCTGCTTATTGCTCTCGTAACTATTTTAGTGATACTGGGGTATCTGATTACTTCCTTCATAGCTTTTTTAGTGATACTGGGGTATCTGATTACTTCCTTAATATCTTTTTTGGCACTGATATCCTTCGCCATATTCTGTATGCCCTCAAGTTCCAACACAGTTCTTTGGTGTCCTTCGCCATATTCTGTAACATCACACACTCGCATAGTCCAAGAACGCGTAATATCATTGTATATAACTGCTCTGTTTATATCCAATAAACATCGTCATTAAACATCGTATCCAGTACTTGATATCCAAAACGTTTTGGGTTTACCGAATTGGTTTAGATACCTTGGCTGTGTGGTAATGTGCGGTTTCCATGCGGCATTTGTCATTATGGTTGAGAAAATTCTAACTAAAAGTAATGAGCCTCTTAGACATACATACACAGGTTCTGTAAAAGTTTGGATAATGATTCATCATAGAAAAGATATCCGACATCTATCTTTTTAACGAACTGTGTAAAAGATTTAAGACATCTTTCAACGAACTGTGTAAAAGAATGTACGGTATCACTGCTCATTTTTCTCTCTTTCAACGAACTGTGTAGGAAAATGTACAGTATCACTGCTCAGTTTTCTCTCTTTTAACGAACTGTGTATGAAAATATACAGTATCACTGCTCATTTTTCTCTCTTTTGTAAATACGATCAACATATAGTTCTCCTTACTTAAAAGGTGATATCACTTGTCTAAACGTAACAAAATATGAGTCCACTTGTTTCGATAGACACATCTGACTTCGCTTTACCCACAGCCACGTATGTGCATAGATTACCCACCCACAGCTGAAACGTATGTAAACAGATTCGTAGAGTCGACAAGAGACTCCAAACGATCTGTATTGGAAGTGTTAAGATAACACTTAAGAAGTGTTATGACTCATGAAATAAGTAAACATCTTCAAGTATCATATGGACCCAGTGGGTGGGTAAACTGTGCTAACGAAGCCAGCCATTTTCCACCAAATTAACAACGTACAGCATCAGTCGGTCCTTCATCGATTCCCGACTTCGTCACTTGGATACGTAGCTCCGTGTACAAACTTTGTCATGATCCTGGCTGGCCGGGATTGATGGTGTCGAAACTTTAAGCTTCTAACAAAAGCTTGTTAGAAGGAGGAGTCAGTCAGTCAGTCTCTCTCTCTCTCTCTCTCTCTCTCTCTCTCTCTCTCTCTCTCTCTCTCTCTCTCTCTCTCTCTCTCATTGCTTCTCATAGTGTATACCAGGCGAGTCTGTTGTCTCATGATAACCTTGCTGTGGTCGAAACACCGTATGATTGTATTAACTGTGGTAGGGATGAAATGCATTCGAAAACGCAAGGTTTAATAATGTATGTGTGTTGGCACATAATGGTATCATCTTACCTCATTCTTAACTCTCTCTCTCTCTCTCTCTCTCTCTCTCTCTCTCTCTCTCTCTCTTTCATGGTGATCATCACCCAGGACGGAGTCAATGAAGCAGCCTCTAGTATATGGGAAGGGTGTTTGTTACCTCCCCATGGCTGGGAAATGCCATCTCTTTTGCACCAGATGTATATCAACCGTGTCACTCTCTCTCTCTCTCTCGCACTGTCTCGATGCCTACAAGACCCATCTTCTGTTGGGGGATACATCCCCTTACATGGACTACAGTGATGCATTATCTTGATACTCCATAGTTTAGTTGCGGCTGAAGAGTGGTGTTCAGATATAGTTACTATGATGCTATGGGCTTTTCCCACCAGGAGACAAGGGTATACATAAGCTTAAAGAAGTGTAATGTCTACCAGAAAATTGGCGCCGCAATCCTGGTGACGGTATGGGAGCTATTGGGAGCACGAAGACCCAAACTGATCTTCCTGGAGGACAGCAGGATTCCAGACAGGCAAGATCTTACGCAGTAGGATTCCAGACAGCAAGATCTTACTCAGGAGGATTCCAGGGAGCAAGATCCTACTCCTTGGGATTCCAGGCAGCAAGATCCTACTCCTTGGGATTCCAGACAGCAAGATCTTACTCAGGAGGATTCCAGGGAGCAAGACCTTAGACAGCTGGTTTCCAGGCAGCAAGACCCTTGTCATCAGGATTCCAGGCAGCAAGACCCCTGAACAGGAGGTTCCCAGGCAGCAAGATCTTCTGCAGCAGGTTTCCAGCCAGCCTAATTAGTGCGGATCTGGGGCTGTCCTAACTCTGCTGACAAGAACCAGCGGAACAGATGCGTTAATTAAAATGTGCTGTGGAGGAGCCGCCTCAGGTCCTGGACTGCTTCATTACCAGAGGATTATGTTGCTTCTCGACTTATAAGTGAGGCACGTAAGACCTAGCCAGAGATTATGACTCTTTTCTGCTACGTGTTATTAATAAACACTCCTGCTTGTTGCCGCACCTCTGGAGGCGTGCCTGACCCCCTCATGGCGAATAGGTATTCTAAAAAAATAAAGGTGAAAAGATATATCAGAAGACTGTCATTGATTCATAATGAGTATGAAATGTTAATATTCTAAGTGACGCGTAGGGACGACAGTTCTACCACAACTGTGCTGGAAATTCCTGACAACATCTTGTCCTCTGAAGTTATGGTTGTTAACAACAAAGTCTTGATGGTGGTGATAGCAACGCGTCGTGTGGCGAGGCTTGTATTATGTCTGCGCTGCGTTTTTTTGTATTCCTGGTAGACGAGCAACGGCTGGAATGGACAAGTGAAGTTAGACACACTTGTGATAGTACATTTCCCAAAGTAGTATTTAAGACTGTACAGCGGAAGGGAATTAAGATAACCCCGTGAATCTAATGATTGTGATTTAAAAACTAAAGGCAGAAAAAAAAGATGTTCTGCAGAAATGAAATAGCTGATGGTAATGAAATTACTTTTGATGTAAAGGAGACTTAATTGTCTAAAGATGATGATGTAATGTGCAGAATGATAAAGAGGTAACAAGAGTAGATTTACTCTGTAATTCGGAATATGTTTCAACATAAGATTACATAAGGTTATGTAAGATATAATCATATAAGTCTGAAAGATATACTTGGCCAAAGAAAGCTCCAATGAACAGTGACAATGAAACATACATTCCCGTAAGAAATATACTGAAAAGAGAATGAAAATGTATAAGTTACGAAGAAGCAAACAGAAGATCATGTGAATGACTCGTAACATATGTGGGAGATAGAAAAGAAGATTCAGCTATGTAGTAAGATGTGCAGGATAAGTTTCGGGTGTTTACTTATGTCTCGGAGTCGAAGGGTATAATAAAGGAAGTGGCTTTGTATGATTGTGGAACACGTTCAGCCAAGGCCATGATAAAAGAAATGGCTTTGTATGGGTGTACAACACCATCTGTCATACCAAAGCTATGATAAAAGAAGTGAATTTATATGGATGTGCAGCACCGTCTGTCATACGAGGGTGTTGTCTGTAGTGAACAGAAGTAACATGATGTAGAGAAGACTTCTACAATCATTTCGAATGAGATGAGAAAAAAAAAAAAAATGGGAGAAATGGAGATGTGAGAAATGAAAGAAAAGGAAACAAAAACAGTGATGATGAGTGAAGACGAATAGATAATTATAAATTAGGACTTGGATAGAACAAGAACCCGAGTTAGTGAATGGTGGAGGACAGACAAATATGGTGCAAGGAAGGATGGATAGTAAAACTTGAAACTTAATTATGATATGTAGGGTTATGATTTAATGGGATCTGAGATGAGACATCGCCACAAATAAGGTGTATGGGAGAGAGTTAGTCACAGTTGCTGCAGGATGGCTTCTCCCAGTCAAATAGCTAACCAGCACCACCATAGTTCAGCACCCAGCAGCTGATTATCACCCCAAATAGCCACACAGTGCTTAAAAATCAGTCATAAGACTCGAAACATGAGATACGGGGTACTGAAGAAAAAGAAGAACCATTTTCTTTTTAGGGAAATATTACAAATAGAATAAAAATCGTCCGCAAACCTCAACTTTATTGATGACTGGAATTCATTAGCGGCTCCGGGAGCTGTTTAATATTCCACGGGAAATATCGATGAAATGCTTTTCCCGTGAGAGGGACGCTGGCTTGTGATGGGAGGAATATAGCCAGCAGACTCAGGTGGTCAGTATTTCGCCTGATCACAAAAGAGATTCTTATACTGGAAGCTGAGTGATGGCAGGCTTCAAAACCAAAGCCTAGTGCTTCGAGTATTGTATTATGAAGTAATTGAATGGAAAAATAAAGTTCTTTGAACAATGCCTCGTCTCAAAGGCGACACGCGAACCATGTCTCAAGGTTTCTTCCTGGTAGAAGCTCTTAGCTTGGCCCGGCTCGTCAAAATGTACTCTATGAAATCGCCAATAAGCTAAACTTTGCTTGCTATGCAGTTGGTATATGATTAGGGACAGATATATTCACGGCGAGTGCTGTTCCTTGCTGATCGGACGTGTGTTGTTTCATATTCAGTTTTCTCAAGAATTAATGCATAAACTCTCTTGCACATGGGCCACGTTCTGTGTAGTGACCACACGCTTACAATTTGCCATCGTAGTGGTACAGGGTCCAGGCATTTTGTAAGTAGACCAAAAGGCAACTAATATCTTTATTCTTTCCAGTACTGTATTGGTGAAATATATAGGATTGCTTTAGTTCCACTAAGTATATCTCTAATACAAGCCAAAGCTTTTAGGCAGTGTAGTCGTGATGTGAGTTAATAACCAGAAGAAAATAATACTCGTTGAGAATTGTCTTTTTGCTCCATGGAGCAGCTGGAGTTTGCTAAGTGACATCTCCGTTTTCTTTGGCCACTCGTCTGTCATTATATGGAGATTTCTTTGATACATGTTCATTCTGGTAAGGGTTTAAAGGATCCATCTGATCGTAGCGATGCTTATACTGACTCCCAACTCCGTTTTGTTGTCTAGATCCCTTCTCGTAAGTGAACCTCTGATGTGAAGACGTTACGCGGCTGTTGGATTCAGTCCATTAAGTTAAAGTCGATTGTGACCAACTATGGCTTAGACTATAGACACATGCTGGTAGAAATAAGTTAAACTTATTACCATGGGAGTAGATCTATTCATTTTCATTACCTAATACTAGAGTATCTGTGTCCCTTTAATCTCCCAGTATGGCTGGCTAGTAAGCAAGAAAAGAGTGTATGAATAAAATAAACTGTACTTAGATAATTCTTAGTCGATACCATGAATCTATATATTATCCCTGACTTCAGTTTTTTCGCGCTCTTGGAGGATTATCTACATAAAGATGTTATCATTAGTTTCATCATCAGTGTTTCTGCAACTAGTTATTTCAAGATACGTCAATATATTTCTTAACAAAGATATCAGTGCAGGCTATCTCCTGAGAACTGGTTTACCGAGGCCAATATGATCAATACACCTATAATATTCCTGCTTTGGGAGCCTCGCTGATTAACAGCAGAAGAATGCGTCTGGTGTCCCAGAGGGGAAGGTGAATAATACACCTGAATAATTAATCAGTAATCAACATCTGAAAAACTATTATGGACGATTGGTACATATACGCATTTGTGCGTTTTTTGTTTCACCCTTGTTCGACGTCTCCCTCCGTAGCATAGTAGCGCCAGGAGAAGAATATCCACTCTCTAGCTTTCATTCATTGTGTATCGAAACCAGAGCCCACCACCCACTGTCATGTTGGCCCCCATAGTTTATGAGAGTAGAACAAAAACACAATTGGAGAGCTTGAAGCAGGCCTTCATACACTGTCAGCCAGAGTCCCCACATCTTAGTCTTCGCCTTATGGTAGAGTGATTCCTTTAAGCCCAGCAACTCCTCTGATAGTGTAACGTCGTTACTCCTCAACCCCTGGGAGTGGAGCAAGGAGCCACGACCCCCCCTGCACCATCCATTCCTCCTCCTACCACTTACAGCAACGTCCTCACAGCCTCACTGTGAAGGAACGCCTAGCTCACCGCGAGCGAACGCCTAGCACAATTACAACCTAGACCTTCCATTCCTTGCATGATTTTCTTTTTTTTTCACCGTCTTCCTCCTCATCCTCATCGCTGACGAAAGGAATATCATCATTTTGTAGCCAGTGGGAGTTCGTGTACCTTCAGATGTTCTGTTAACATCCGCTTGGACTAGTTCAGAGACCTCCGTTACAGATTCTCTCTGACCGTGTCAAACATCATTGAAACGCCTGATACGGGAAATGAAGCCTCGTGTATCTACTCACTGCAGGCAGAGGTGTAGATGCTATCATATATATATATATATATATATATATATATATATATATATATATATATATATATATATATATATATATATATATATGTAAGTATTTTTCAAGCCTGATCCTAAGTATCTTGATAAATCATGTCACATGGTAATTTATTTCGATGTTCAACAACGTTGCCGTTGAAGAAGCTTATTTTAGCCCAAGTCTGTATTACATCTCCTTCCCTTGAACTGCATCCCGTCATGTCAAAGTCAGTCTAACGTATACAGAAATTTTGTATTTTGATGAAGGCTGTTTTTAGATCTGTAGGTGTCTTTGCTTCTAAAGAGCTAAGCTATGCTAAAAAAACGGTAAATAAGGGAAGCCCTCTTTTACTAGTTCGTATTAATAATAATAATAATAATAATAATAATTATTATTATTATTATTATTATTATTATTATTATTATTATTATTATTATTATTATTATCTTTCTCTTTTCTTTCATACTATTCGCCATTTCCCGCCTCAGCGAGGTAGCGTTAAGAACAGAGGACTGGGCCTTTGAGGAAACATCCTCACCTGGCCCCCTTCTCTGTTCCTTCCTTTGGAAAATTAAAAAAAAAAAAACAAGACGGGAGGATTTCCAGCCCCCCGCTCCCATTATTATTATTATTATTATTATTATTATTATTATTATTATTATTATCATCATCTCAGAGTTTCTTTTCTACTTAAGCCATATTTCTGACCATGATTTCTTATGGTTTTCTTTGTGTTCATATTCTGAATATGGTTTAGCTTGGGGGCTTTTAAAGAGTGTGTATTGTCTTGCTGTTTACAGCCTCAATATTTACCTGGAGAATCTCAACTTTTCCTTCATTGTAAGTTACTAAGGACTAATTTATGTCGCTTCAGATGTCCTTCCTATATGCTTCTGATAATGGCTTACGATACATGTTATTTTTCCGTATATAAATTTCAGACGTCAAAATGCGTAATGCCACAAATGTTTCACCCTCATGTTCATATTTGTCATGTTTCTGGCAATATTGACTCGTTTGAATCTCTGTGCATGTCTCATTGACGAGTCTTCTTTTGTTTGGGGTTGTTTAACTAATTTCGTATTTTTGGCCAAAATTGCGATAGTTCGTCAACCCTCTTTCCAAATCGTGGAAGCTGATCGCTGATTTGAAGCAACTGGACCTACGACTAAGCCTTGTGGCCCTTCCTCTGTCACGCTGAGTCGACAGGATGTGTTCTTGTTCAATGCTGGTCTTCATAGTCTCTGTGTCCGGAAGCCAGTCCTCGATCCAGGGAAGAAAGTGACTCGATCTAGGGAAGAAAGTGATTTCCTTGTCATGTTTATATATATATATATATATATATATATATATATATATATATATATATATATATATATATTGAGTTATGCAACCCTACTACCCTTTCTAAAGGGCTCCTACATCTACCGAGCTGCGTTCCACACCGGAATAGAGAAATGACGAACACCTTTGGAACGAGAATATTCTTAGAGACCTAACTTCTGTTAGTTCCTCAATGATGATACAACCTTAAGGAAGCACAGGGTAGTGTTCAACTGAAACTCGTGATTAAGAGGTCTTAGGTAGCAGAGAGTGATGATGGTAAGAACAATGAAGTAGCTTCACCGTCGTATGAGGTCTCGGGGATGAGTATGAGGTCTCAGGAGGAGTATGAGGTCTTGGGGATGAGTATGAGGTCTCGGGGATGAGTATGAGGTCTCGGAGATGAATATGAGGTCTCGGTGAGGAGCATGAGGTCTCGGGGATAAGTATGAGGTCTCGGGGATGAGTATGAGGTCTCGGGGCGGAGTATGAGGTCTCCGGGATGAGTATGAGGTCTCGGGGATGAGTATGAGGTCTCGCTCATGAGTATGAGGTCTCGGGGATGAGTATGATGATGTCTCGGGGATGAGTATGAGGTCTCGGGGATGAGTATGAGAGCCGAGAGGATCATTGTATTGAGCGCCTCTCCGCAGACGGTTGTAAAGACGCCCGAGGATAATCTTGTACGTCTTTTTTTTTAAACAGTACATCTTGAAGTCTTGTCTTTTGTGTAGGTGATGGAAATGAAGAGTAGGCCTGGGAGGCACATGGGAGTTGGAGAGACTTAGAGGAGCGTAGATATTAAGTCCAGGATTCCATGTACGTCGACGATAAAAGATGAGACTATAGCACCAAACTCTGATGATAATAGGGACGTGTAATAATCCAAGCTTAGCTCTGTACCTGTTATGACGCGAAGGAATCCATAGGCCTACATAGCAGCCTGAGGGGTTGTTAGGGCCTAGTTTAACTTCAGGGTTTGGGCCCGTCGATGGAAGCGAGGCTTGTGTTTATAATGACAGGCTTTTGTTATGTTGATAGTGACACGCTGGCAGCGGTCCACTTCGACTGTCGAGGTTATTAAAGGTGAAGTGGCGCGTGATGTAGATGGGGGCAGGTGTTGATGTCAACAACACTGACATCATCATCATCAGCAGCAGCAGCGTCGTCGTAATTTAATTAACCATCGAGGAGAGGTTCGTCCATCAAGGAACCGTCAACAGCACGTAAAGAACATGGAATGGGTTGATGCATGGAATACGACAAGTGAGAGCCATATACTTGGCGAAGCTAGCGACAGAAGAACAAAGAGGAAGCAAAGATGAGCACCGGAATGAGGGGATGGGCTCAGGGAAGCGTAAAGCTTGAAGACGCACGCTGAGGAAGTCTTCAAGTCTTGGAATAAGTCCTTTTCCGCAGCTCAAGCTTGCTAGGTTGGCTGATGTTTATGTTCATGCTGTGGCTGACCGAGTCGAAACCTTTGGTCAAGTAGAGAGCTACAAAGGTCTTGTGTTTAGCGTTCTTGATGTGCAGCCCAGGCGTCGAGTGCATTTGTTCGTGTTCTGGTAACTGTTAGTCGGCCCACAGTCAACCGAGCTGTTCATCCATCCTTAGGGGTTGGTCATTGAAATTGGCACCTGGCTCAGGCTAGGATATATATATATATATATATATATATATATATATATATATATATATATATATATATATATATATATATATATATATATATATATTTTCTAGTACACTACGTGATTCAATTTCATCAAAATATGTATATGTATACATATGAGATTAACTTGAAAGCAGCTTGCCTTTGACTGTCACAAAATACTTTGCCAATTTCATGAAATTGGGAATGTTGACTCCTCGACTAATGAAATTCCCCTTGCCTGGAACTGGCTCCTGGTATTACTATTAGGTCTGCCTACGCGAAAGAGTTATGGAAGACCCATTTTCTTCGTGAGTTTCCAATATCACCATTTTCTTTCCGGATTAACGCGTTCGTTGGGTTAGCTTCTGACGTGAATTTTGAGTTTCCACGAGCCTTCTGTATCCAGATCCCGCCGGTTATCTAACGGGTACCGGCTCTCAAGCGGCCGTGCAAAAGCTGAACGTGAGTGGAAGATCACAACTGGCATTAGTCAAAGTATCTGAGACCGTATGATTGGAGAATTATAAGTTTGATTCGCATTAGCATCTGCACCGTACGTAGGAACACTCACTGCGACCCAAGTTCCAGTCAATGTTTCTCGGATCTGCAGAGAAAGTCCCGATGATTTCTGGACCGATTTAGACCGAATGGTATCGTTCTGAAAACAGATGAAAAGGCGGTCCAGTTTAAGAAGCAACGTTTTCTTTGTGATAGCGTCTGTTGTCATACACACTGAAAGAAATACGAGAAGTGCTACTTCTGACACACACAACGGGTGGTGTTTTATGGTCGTTTCAATCGAGAGTACATAAGCTGTCGTTCAAATTTGCCTCTTGCTAACTCGGTTAACGTCTGGACTGACCATTGCAATTCAATATTGCTGCTGGGGAGTTGATTCACCCCCCCCCCCAGCCAGCCTTAACTCGTAAAGCACACGACTGAGAGTTGCCACATATAGCCAAGTTTAGCCGGAATGAACACAGTACATCCCATCAAAACCATGATCTCCCATGCATAGGCATTACTTACGATCCGGTTCCCCTTAAAAGAGAATCAGTACAGGAGATAGCATCGGTGATCTGTGCTTTGGAAAAACGCTTATTGAGTCTCTTGTCCAAAAGTAACGAGGCAGTTAGTTTTAACAAGCTCCTCTGACGTATAGAGAATGTTTGGCAGATGTCGCTGTCATTAGAGATCCCTTCCTCAGTTTTGCCCGCAGAGTTTTGATTCAGAGAAGATGTAAGATGGCCGAGAGGATCCAAATCAAAAGAGATGGAGGAGAGAGAAAAAAAAACTCACATTCAGGAAGTGTAAGAAGTCTTAGCAGCACGACGCAGGCTTGAGTACATCCCTGCTTCCTTCATGGTGAACAAACTCGGAAGATTCTGTCGCCTCCCACCGACGCGCACTTCAAAAACTTCTGGAGAGAGAGAGAGAGAGAGAGAGAGAGAGAGAGAGAGAGAGAGAGAGAGAGAGAGAGAGAGAGTCAGCTGCAAATGATGAAATGGAAAAGTTGGTCTGTCACGGGATACAGGGAAAAAGGAAATTATAGTTTTTTTTGTTTGTTTCACTTTAGTTTAAAAAAGTCATGTAGGGAAAAGACAGACGTTCGGCTATACCGTACGGCATCAGAAAATGGAAACGAACATGTATGTATAAGAAAACGTAAAGCAATATCTAAAGCATCATGGTGGCTGTAATTACACTGCTCAGGCTGTTATTGGAACTACTAAACATCCCATCGCACCAAGTGAGTAATATTGGTATGGAATTCTTGCAAGTCCCACTTCACTCTCTGGACCTGCCCGGTGCCATTCACATTACTTGTTGTTATCCTTGAGGAATCACCGTAACAGATATCATATCAGTGATATATTGGATCGATTTAGCTCAGCAGGTTCTCTTCCTCCGTCGCTTGTCTGCGATGCAGGAAAGTACGGTCGTGAGTGCAATTGCTCGTGGCTTACGCGCGTCTTCGTCAGTAAGGAGAAGTTGCAGTCTAGTTGGAGGCGTAACGTCATCCACTTCTGACGAGAAAACTCACTTATCATCGTAGATTGTTCTCATCATTATTATTATACAACCCAAAAGCTCCTTCTGTGACCACTAATACAACTTAGAGACTGCGCTTTGATCAGGAGCAAGTAGATGTTCGACTCGAAGCAATTGGCTCCTCCATGCTGCTGCTAAAACTCCTCCTACTTGTTCATGGACGATGATACAGAGGAACCTCCTCACTGACGGTGTCACCACAAGCAGGCGGGGTCCGGCAAGACCAGGAGCTCCTGTTGTGTCCATAGCAATCGAGGAGGTATTGACTCAGACGTTGTTACCCTACTGGCAGACGTGATGCTTCTGTCCTGCTCTTGAATGCAGGTCATACTGACCACCGAGATGAATGCCACGGCGTCTTTGCTCCGGTACGGCTACTGTGGTGCTCAGAGCTGCAGCCACCTGGTGGGTGGTGGTGGTGTTTGCTCCTTCATGCCACATCCGCGAGCGGTGGATTACCACACTACGGTGGTTCGCTGGACGGAAACTGATGTGGTTGTGTGTCTCATGCTGCGTTAGAAGATAAGGATGAAATATAACTGCTGGTCAACCTGGATAAGTGATAATCCTCTTGGACTGGTGGGCCCCATTTGGAGTCCTCGGACGAAACAAAAGTGCAGAGTGAAAATGTAAGAGGCACTCGCATTGAGTGCCGAAGTCCATATTGCACTTTAAGCATACTCGAAGTGTGCGGAGGAGGTGTATGATTTCAGAAGCTGTATGCCCCTGATTTACCCCCAAAGACTTGAATGTTGAGAAGGTAATGATTAGATGGATAGATAGATAGACTCGTATGTTATGTATACACAAGCTACAGGAGCTTGGCACTGACTTCCCTATGTATCCTGACTATGATATTCCGTTTCTCAGAAAGCTTCTCAAATCCCTCCTCCTCCAGTGAGGTGGAGAGGCTTGTCGAGTGATGAGTTGCGTGTGTACCCTGAGGTTAGCCTTCGTTATCTACATGACAACAGTAGTCTCATGGGAGATTAGGATCTTAGTTGATAGCGTTGTTGCAACCACGTTCACGATTTGACAAGTGGACCACTCCACATCAGAGTCGAAATGACAACAAGCCAGACTATTGCCAGACTGGGTTCTCAGAGCTCCATTAACCCCTGGAAGGAGATGTTGGCCTCTTCCTTCAGTCCAGACACTCCCCTTGGAACTCTGCGCTGGACATCACGGAACCAAACTTAAGACCCGAGTTATCAGTAGAGAGACAATGCGTTCCAATCGCCTGATGGACCCGAGATAAACAGGTTCCACTCCGTTTAGATTGCTCCCAGCTCGGTTACCTCGGAGTCCGCTACTGAGTGGCTAATTGCTCAAAACTAATTAACCCTCGGGGTGCATCATTCGTACATCAGCTACTCGTAATTAACCTCTAAGACTATATTACATCTTAATAGGTTATAATCATTGTCATTGTTAATCCTTAAACTACCAAGGATACTTACCTTTTTGATATATATTTTTTTATCTTGGGAATCCTGTGTCCAGAGGAATGGCAGCATTAGACGCTACAAAATGTTCCCTACTGGTCCATCCGTCTGGAGCAGCTAAGCTGTGGAATCCTCTTCCTCCTCCTCCTCCTCCTCCTCCTCCTCCTCCTCCTCCTCCTCCTCCTCCTACTCTCGTCCTTCCCTTCTTCATAGAACCTTTTTCCCTTTAAGAGTCAGAGGTCCACAGACACCTGCGTAGCGCTGATTAATTTCTACTTCCTCTTCCTCTTCCCTCATTCTTTCGTGATGGTCTCCCCGTATTTCTCTTTCTTGTATCTCCCCTGATGATGTGATTATTACACGAAAGTGCACTTGGGAACTTATCGTGTTTCATTTCCCCGTGGACTCATAGGAATATATTTTGTTTGCTTATTTATTTGACGGTGTCTCCCGTGTCAGCGAGGTAACGCAAGGAAACAGACGAAAGAGCGGCCCAATCCACCCACATACACATGTACATACATGAACACCCACACACGCACATATACATACCTATACATTTCATCATATACATACATACATACACAGACATATACATACATACACGTGTACATATTCATACATGCTGCCTTCATCCATTCCTGCCACCACCCCGCCACACATGAAATGATACCCCCTCCTCTCGCATGCGCGCGAGGTAGCGCCAGGAAACGACAACAAAGGCCACATTCGTTCACACTGTCTCAAGCTGTCATGTGTAATGCATCGAAACCACAGCTCCCTCTCTATATCCAGGCCCCACAAAACTTTCCATGTTTTGCTCTCTGGCAGGTACAATCCTTTACTTCTCATTCAGGGGATTACGTAAGGAAAGACGAAGAGGATCAAGTACTATGGGTCAAGAACATAAGGCGATTACTGACCGGGAAAACACGGAAAATTGCCTCCGATTGAGGGATCTGGAACCTTGCATTAGTCTAATCCCGTATTACTCCTTGTGTTG